>NC_142814.1:14008432-14051311 GCF_049724085.1 Artemia sp. Qi Xiang Cuo
TTTTTGTTAGGTTTTTATTACTTGATACGAAAACTAAACACGAATTGTTTGATAATATTTATTTCCAGAAGAAAATTATTTATTGTAATATTTTCACAAGTAAAAAAAAGGAAACTTAAGGAGAAGGAAAGATATGAAATTCAAGCTAAACAGGTTGTTGGCACGAAGAAAGAGCACTATGAGAAAAACAAGGACGTTCGCAAATTGATTGCCAAAAACCGATAAAAGCAGGATTACAGTGAAGAACGACATGCTCATATTAACTGAAATAATTTATTGACAAAATAACTTTAAACAAACATCTTTTGAAAATTGCTTCTCTAAGGTATGTTATATAAAAGATAAGTCTAGTTAATCATAAATAGAGATTATGTAAGTTTCATCGGTATCATGGCTGTGGAGATTTTTGAAACCTAGTAAAGAACAAATCATGGCACATATTGGACTTAGTTAGCTGCCTGATTCTCAGAAGTTCGTCTCTTACTATTCCAGATAAGAAAAAGCCATAGGCCTTTTCCTGTTTGTGTTATATCATAGGCAGCGCGCCTGCGCTGCCTAAGTAAAGAACGATGTGGGCACAATGTTTTTTTTTTCTTCAGCTGGGCACTTCGTATCGAAGGAGTTGTCGTAAAAACTTCGAAAAGGGCTCATTCGGTTGGAAAATGGAGTGGCTAGTGCCCTTTCTAATAGTCCAAAGTGATTGGAGAGCAACAAGCCCCCCCCCCCTACGCCCATCATTCCCCCCAACACATCCAATCAATTTTTGATATAGCCGTTTTGTTCAGCGTAGTTGATTTCCACATAGAAAATATGTTTTTGAGGAGGACACTCTCCCACAACCCTCGGGGCAAGGGTTTCAAGTTATACCCTGAGGGCATATAAGAACGATGTTGGCACAATGTACTATGTATTTTTTTCCTTAAGGGCAGGGCACTTCATATGGAAGGGGTCGTCGTAGAAACTTCAAAAGGGGCTCTTTCCATTGGAAATTGAGAGTTCTAGTGCCCTTTTTAATAGTCGAAAGTGACTGGAGGGCATCTAGCCCCCCCCCCTCACGCCCATCATTTCCCCAAACACATCCAATCAAAATTTTGAGCTAGCTATTTTGTTCAGCGATTTCCGGATAGAAAATATAGTTTTGAGGAAGACACTCCCCCACAACCCTCAGGACAAGGGTTTTAAGTTATGCCCTGGGGGCATATAAGGTTTTTCTAGAAGGCGTTGTCGTAGACACTTCAAAACAGGCTCATTCGATTGGAAATTCGAAGGGCTAGTGCCCTTTTCAATAGTCGAAAGTGATTGGAGGGCAACTAGCCCCCCACGCCCATCATTCCCCCAAACACATCCAATCAAAATTATGAGAGGCATTTTGTTCAGCGTAGTTGATATCCAGATAGAAAATATGTTTTTGAGGAGGACACAACCCTCAGGGCAAGGGTTTTAAGTTATGCCCTGGGGGCATATAAGGTTTTTATAGAAGGCGTTGTCACTAGAAGCTTCAAAAAAGACTCATTCGATTGGAAATTCAAAGGGCTAATGCCCTTTTTAATAGTCGAAATTGTTTGGAGGGCAACGAGCCCCCCCCCCCCTGACGCCCAACTTTCCCCCAAACCCATCCAAACAAAATTTAGAGGTAGTCATTTTGTTCAGCGCAGTTGATTTACAGATAGAAAATATGTTTTTGAGGCGGACACTGCCCCACAACCCTCACGGCAAGGGTTATAAGTTATGCCCAGGGGGCTTTTAAGGTTTTTATAGAAGGGTTCGTCGTAGAAACTTAGAAATTGACTCATTCAATTGGAAATTTAAATTTCTAGTGTCGTTTTTAATGGTTGAAAGCGATTGAAGGTCCACAAGCCCCCCCCACGCCCATCATTCTCCCCAACACATCAACTCCAAAGTTTGTGATAGGAATTTCGCTCAGCGTAATTGATTTCCAAATATAAAATATGTTTCTGAGGAGGACACTCCCCCACAACCCCCAGGGCAAGGGTTATAAGTTATGCCCTGGGGGCATATAAGGTTTTTATAGAAGGCGTTGTCGTAGAAACCTCAAAACAGGCTCATTCGATTGAAAATTCGAAGGGCTAGTACTCTTTTTAATAGTCGAAAGTGATTGGAGGGCAACTAGCCCCCCCCCCCGCACATCCTTCCCTCAAACACATCCAATCAAAATTTTGAGATAGGCATTTTGTTCAGCGTAGTTGATTTTCCAGGTAAAAAATATGTTTCTGAGGGGGACACTCCCCCACAACCCCCAGGGCAAGGGTTATAAGTTATACCCCGGGGGCATATAAGGTTTTTATAGAAGGCGTTGTCGTAGAAACTTCAAAAAAGGCTAATTCGATTGGAAATTCAAAGGGCTAGTGCCCTTTTTAATAGACGAAATTGATTGGAGGGCAACTAGCCCCCCCCCCCACGCACATCATTCCCCAAAACACATCCAATAAAAATTTTGACATAGCCATTTTGTTCAGAGTAGTTGATTTCCAAATAGAAAATATGTTTTCTAGGAGGACACAGCCCTCAGGGCAAGGGTTTCAATTTATACCCTGGGGGCATATAAGGTTTTTATAGAAGGCGTTGTCGTAGAAACTTCAAAAAAGGCTCATTCGATTGTAAATTCAAAGGGCTCGTGCCCTTTTTAATAGTCAAAAGTGATTGTAGGGTAACTAGCCCCCCCCCCCACGCACATCATTTCCCCAAACACATCCAATCAAAATTTTGAGATAGCCATTTTGTTCAGCGTAATTGATTTCCAGATAGAAAATATATTTTTGAGGAGGACACTCCCCCACAATCCTCGGGGTAAGGGTTTTAAGTTATGCCCTGAGGGCATATAAGGTTTTTATAGAAGGCGTTGTCGTAGAAACTTCAAAACAGGCTCATTGGAAATTCGAAGGGCTAGTACCCTTTTTAATAGTCGAAAGTGATTGGAGGGCAATTAGCCCCCCCCCCACCCATCATTCCCTCAAACACATCCAATAAAAATTTTGAGATAGCCATTTTGTTCAGCGTAGTTGATTTCCAAATAGAAAATATGTTCTTTAGGAGGACACTCCCCCACAACTCTCAGGGCAAGGGTTTTAAGTTATACCCTTGGAGCATATAAGGTTTTTATAGAAGGCGTTGTCACTAGAAACTTCAAAAAAGGCTCATTTGATTGGAAATTCAAAGGGCCAGTGCCCTTTTTAATAGTCTAAAGTGATCGGAGGGCAACTAGCCCCGCCCCACGCCCATCCGGTCCCCCAACAAAACGCAAAAAAAATTTTTGATAGCCAGATTGTTCAGCAGCGGTGATTTCCAGATAGAAAATATGTTTTTGAGGAGGACACTGTCCCACAACCCTCAGAGCAAGGGTTTTAAGTTATGCCCTGTGAGCATATAAGGTTTTTATAGAAGGGGTCGTCGTAGAAACTTCAAAAGGGGCTCACCCGATTGGAAATTGAGAGTTCTAGTGTCCTTTTTAATAGTCGAAAGTGATTGGAGGGCAACTAGCCCCCCCACGCCCATCATTCCCCCAAACACATCCAGTGAGAATTTGGTGATACCTATTTTGTTCAGCGGAGTTGTTTTTCAACTAGAGATTATATCTTCTAGGACGACAGTCACCTACAACCCTCAGGGCAAGTGTGTTCAGTTAAGCCCTTGGAGTATATAAGGTTTTTATAAAAGGCGTTGCCACTAGAAACTTCAAAATAGACTCATTCGATGGGAAATTCAAAGGGCTAGTGCCCTTTTTAATAGTCGAAAGTGATTGGAGGGCAACTAGCCCCCCCCCCCACGCCCATCATTCCCCCAAACACATCCAATCAAATTTTGAGATAGCCATTTTGTTCAGCGCAGTTGATTTCCATATAGAAAATATGTTTTTGAGGAGGACACTGTCCCACAACCCTCAGGGCAAGGGTTTTAAGTTATGCCCTGTGAGCATATAAGGTTTTTACAGAAGGGTTCGTCGTAGAAACTTCAAAAAGGGCTCATTCGATTGGAAATTGAGAGTTCTAGTGCCCTTTTTAATAGTCAATAGTGATTGGAGGGCAACTAGTCCCCCCGCGCCCATCATTCCTCCACCCACCTCCACTCAAAATTGTGAGATAGCCATTTTGTTCAGAGTAGTTGATTTCCATATATAAAATATGTTTTCTTGGAGGACACAGCCCTCAGGGCAAGGGTTCTAATTTATGCCCTGGGGGCATATAGCCATTTCCCCCCCCCCCACGCCCATCATTTTCCCAAACACATCCAATAAAAATTCTGAGATAGCCATTTTGTTCAGCGTAGTTGATTTCCAGATAGAAAATATGTTTTTGTGGAGGAGACTCCCCCGCAACCCTCAGGGCAAGGGTTATAAGTTATGCCTTTGTTGTATATAAGGTTTTTATTGAAATCTTTGTCGTAGAAACTTGAAAAAGGGCTCTTTCGATTTGAAATTCAAAGGGATAGTACCCTTTTTGTTAGTCAAAAGTGTTTTGAGGGCAACAAACCCCCCTCCCCTCTCACGCCCACGTTTTCCCCAAACACATCCAATCAAAATTTTTAGATAACCATTTTATTCAACGTAGTTGAAAGTTTTGGAAAAAAGTTTAAGGATGGCTATCCCTTCCCCCACAGCCCTCTGGGCAAGGGCTGTAAGTTATGCCCTGGGGCATATAAAGTTTTTATTGAAAGCGTTGTCGTAGAAACTTCAAAATGGCTCATTCAATTGGAAACTGAAAGGGCTTGTGCCTTTTTTAATAGTTGAAGATGATTGGATAGTGACTAACGCCCCTCTCACGCCCATCATTTTTCAAAACACATCCAATCAAAATTTTGAGATATCCATTTTGTTCAACGTACTTGAACTTTCTGGAAATTAGGTCTTTTAGGATGATAGACCCCTCAGAGCCCTCAGTGCAAGGGTTGTAAGTTATGCCCTGGGGGTGTAGCCTATAAGGTTTATGTAGAAAGTTGTTGTATAAATCATAGGCAGCACGATCGCGCTGCCTAAGTAAAGAACGGGGACACTCGAGAACGAGACAAGAAACGGGGACAAAGTAAAGAGGAGGAAACTCCCCCACAACCCTCTGGGCAAGGGTTTTAACTTATGCCCTGGGGGCATATAAGAACGATGTTGGTACATTGTATTATTTAATAATTTTTTCCTTTTGAGCAGGGCAATTCGTATAGAAGAAGTTGTCGTAGAAACTTCGAAAAGCGCTCATTCAATTGGAAATTGGAGTGGCTTGTGCCCTTTTTAATAGTCGAAAGTTATTGGAAGGTGACTAACTTCCCTCTCACGCCCACCATGTCCCCAAACACATTCAATCAAAATTTTCTGATAGCCATGTTGTTTAACGTAGTTTAAAGTTCTGGAAATTCCGTCTTAGAGGATAACAACCACCCTAACAGACCTTAGGGTAAGGGTTGTAATGTATGCCTTGGGGGCATATAAGGTGTTCATAGAAAGCTTTGTCGTTTCCAAAAAGGCTCATTCGATTGGAAATCAAAAGGCCTAGTGCCCTTTTTAATAGTCGAAAGTGATTGGAAGGCTTGACATTTTTATAGTAAAGATCGAAGTGGGTATAATGTATTATTTTTGTTGTTGTTCTTGTTTAGACCAGGGCACTTCGTATCGAAGGAGTTGTCGTGGGATCTTCGAAAAGGGCTCATTCGATTGAAAATAGACAGGGCTGATGCCCTTTTTAATAGTCGAAAGTGATTTGAGGACAACTAATCCCCCTTCCACTCCTACCCTCCCACGCCCACACTCCCAAGCCAACCCTCCCATTTCTGCTCTAAAAATTTAACCAAATCAAAATAGCGTAAGTGTATCCTAACTATCAAAGAAAGTAAACCGATTTTTTTGCGAATGGTATCAAGTTTTCCATTTCAGGTCAACTAAAGGAAGTATAAAACTAAATTCAACAGTACTATTTGTGTCCAGATTTTTAAAAGGGTATATGTTGTTAAAAATTGCTTTAAATTTTTCTCCAGCATACAAATAGCTGGCCAAAATATAAAGTCTTAAAAAACGAAAAGATTTAAAGTATTATTTTCTTTTTCCCTGAAAACACTGTGTCAATATAAAACAAACAGAATTTAATTTTAAAAAAAACTTTTCCCACGAACTAAGTTTTTAAAAGAAAAGTAAAGAACCCCATTAAACAAAAAATTAACAAAAATAAAATCGAATAATCTACCAAGCGTGAAACTACCACAAATCAGCATTGATAAATAAATGAAACCCAAAACGAACAGAAATTACAATAATTAACCGAGTCAAACTCAAAACGAGCAGAAATTAATATAAGTTGGGCGCAAAACCCATATGCCTTCCCAAGGCCAGAACAAAATTTGCACTTTACTTAAAAAATACAAATGAATGGGCATTTTCAGTTTAATATACATATACTGATATTTTGTAATCAAAATGTCAATATTATTTGATTTATTAAAGTTATAAAAGTAAAAAACATTTATATTTTCTCAGTAAAGTGCAAATTTTGTTCTGGTATTCGGAAGGCATAAGGGTTTTGCGCCCAACTTATGTTAATTTCTGCTTGTTTTGGGTTTGACTCGGTTAATTATTGTAATATCTGTTCGTTTTGGGTTTCATTTATTTATCGATGCTGATTTGTGGTAGTTTCACGCTTGGTAGATTATTTTATTTAATTTTTGCTCATTTTTTGTTTAATGGAGTTCTTCACTTTTCTTTGAATAACTTATTTTGTGGAAAAAGTTTTTTTAATTAATTACATTAAAAGACGATCATTGGAATAACAAATCATTGCATGCTTTGTAGACTTAGTTAGTTACTTGATTGTTTGAAGTTCGTCTATTTCATTATATTAAAAGATGATTGCATATATTAGACTCAGTTAGCTGCCTGATTCTTTGAGGCTCGTCTCTTACTATTCCAAAAAATAAATAGCCGTTGGTGTTTTCATTTTTGTAATCTGTTTTAAATTAAAGAACAAGCTTTAGTCCATTTTATTTTAATAGTAAAACTTTTCGTGTTAACTATCTGTATAATAAGAGCGACTCGTCTCAATAGTAACCGAAATTCTAAAAATCGGGATTTTGATACCAATAAATACATCAAAAGAATTGGATTTTAAGCTGATTTTAAATATATAAGGTTCCTCAAATTTAATTTTACCCATAAAAAGTTACGAGCCTGAGAAAATGTGCCTTAAGTAGGAACCTATCAGGAGGTCCCATTGCTCACCCCTGCTGCCATCTACAATTGAGTCTAACGGTACCTATCCACATAGACAATGTTATTGATCCACGAAGGGGGACAGATTTCTGAGAAATTGATTTGCATAATCGAGGGGAATTATTGATTTACGAAAAGGAGAATAAAGAAACAAATATGGCTTCTTTGATCCTAGGTCTGAGGGATAAACGCTCTTTAGGTCAGAGAAAAATTAATATTCTATTTTTAAATAAGGCTTCGTTGATCTTTAGTGTCAGGAATTAGAAATGACATCACTTGTTATCTTGGAATTATACGGGAGTCTAAAGAGATAGAAATCCTATTTTTAAATACGGCTTCACTGATCTTTAAGTCGGAGAGATAAATTGATATTCTAACGAAACCTTAATAGTGTAGCTAGGAATATTTATGAGATGAAGAGATTAACGCGGGAAAGGGTTTCCTAGGAATTTCAAATGTGACAGCGCAGTGATGCCAAAACAAAAGGAACACGCAGAAATTACGTTTAGGGATTATTTGGGCGAAATAGTTTTGAGACATTTTAGAAGATGATTTGAGCGAAACCGATTGAGCAATTTTAGAAGATGATTTTAGAAGATGATTTAGAAGAGGATTTGAGGGTGAAACTCTGTGGTCGTTATAATACACAAGTTCCATTTTAACAGTGTTGTGAGGTCCCCTACCCCAGAGGACCCCTCCAAACCCCCACCCCAACGCCCCCTGGGCCCCCCAACCCATTTTTTTATACTTTTTTGCGCACTGGAGAAAAAGAAGGGCCCTCACATTTCAAAAGACTTTATTATATCTTTTCAGAACAAGGTCTTTTCTTAATGTCCATCTTAAACCCATTTTACAAGTTGAAGTACCCATCCTTTTCACCCACAACTTTACTTTACAGCTTTTTGAATGCCCCAACACCAAGCAATATTTTTCAAAGGCATTTCAGAACAACTTCTTTTCTTAATGTCCCTCCTAAACCCATTTTACAAATTGAAGTAACATCCTTTTCACCCACTACTTTACTTTACAGCTTTTTGAATACCCCAACACCAAGCAATACTTTTCAAAAGGCATTTCAGAACAAGTTCTTTTCTTAATGTCCTTCCTAAACCCATTTTACAAGTTGAAGTACCAATCATTTTAACACACTAATTTACAGCTTTTTGAATTCCCCAACACCAAGCAATACCTTTCAAAAGGCATTTCACAACAATTTCCTTTTTTAATGTCCCTTCTAAACCAATTTTACAAACTGAAGCATCCTTCCTTTTCACCCAAAACTTTACTTTACAGCTTTTTGAATGATCCAACACGAAGCAATATCTTTCAAAAGGCATTTCAGAACAATTTCTTTTCTTAATGTCCTTCCTAAACCCATTTTACAATTTGAAGTACCCATCCATTTCACCCAAAACTTTACAGCTTTTTGAATGCCCCAACACCAAGCAATACTTTTCAAAAGTCATTTCAAAAAAAATTCTTTTCTTAACGTCCTTCCTATGCAAATATCACATGTTGAAGCACCCGTTCTTTTTACACAAACCCTTACTGTACCTATTTTGAATGCCCGAATACCAAATAATACTTTTCGAATGTCATTTTAGAACCTGTTCTTTTCTTAATGTCCCTCCTAAACCCATTTTAGAAGTTTAAGTACCCATCCTTTTCACCCACAACTATACTATAAATCTTCTTGAATGCACCAACATCAAGCAATACTTTTCAAATGGCATTTCATAACATTTTATGTTATTAATGTACTTCCTAAGCCCATTTTACAAGTTGAAGTACCCATCCTTTTTACCCACAACTTTACTTTACAGCTTTTTGAATGCTCCAACACCAAGCAATACTTTTCAAAAGGCATTTCAGAACAAGTCCTTTTATTAATGTACTTCCTAAACCCATTTTACAAGTTGAAGTACCGATCCTTTTCACCCACAACTTTACTTTACAGCTTTTTGAATGCCCCAACACCAAGCAATACTTTTCAAAAGGCATTTCACAACAAGTTCTTTTTTTAATATCCCTCCTAAACCCATTTTACAAGTTGAAGTACCCATCCTTTTTACCCACAACTTTACTTTACAGCTTTGAATCCCCCAACACCAAGCAATACTTTTCAAAAGGCATTTCACAACAAGTTCCTTTCTTAATGTCACTCTTAAGCCAATTTTAAAAGTTTAAGTGCCCATCCTTTTAACCACAACTTTACTATACTGCTTTTTTGAATGCTCCAACACCAGGAAATACGCTTCAAAAGGCATTTCAGAACAAGTTATTTTTTTAATGTCCTCACTAAACCCATTTTACAGCTTGAAGTTGCCATTCTTTTCACCCACAACTTCACTTTACAGCTTTTTGAATGCCACAACACAAAGCAATACTTTTCAAAAGACATTTCAGAACATGTTCTTTTCTTAATGTCCCTCCTAAACCCATTTTACAAGTTGAAGTACCCATCCTTTCCACCAACAGCTTTACTTTACAGCTTTATGAATGCCCCAACACCTAGCAATACTTTTCAAAAGGCATTTCAGAACAAGTTCTTTTCTTAATGTCCCTCCTAGACCCATTTTACAAGTTGAAGTACCCATCCTTTTCACCACAACTTTACTTTACAACTATTTTTCTTAATATCCCTCCTAAACCCATTTTACAATTTGAAGTACCCATCTTTTTCACTCAAAACTATACTTTACAGCTTTTTGAATGCCCCAACACCAAGCAATACTTTTCAAAAGGCATTTCAGATCAAGTTCTTTTCTTAATGTCGGTCTTAAGCCAATCTTGCAAGTTGAAGTACCCATCTCTTTCAACACAACTTTACTTTACATCTGTTTTATACGTTACAATATCACGCAAGATTCCTCTTTAGCTCCGATTTTTCCGAAAGAGATGAACAAATTTAAATTACTGTTCACAATTTTTTATATAAGATATAAAGTTAAAGTTATCTTCTGAATTTTATTCAAGAACTTACAGTTCAATTCTAATTTCTCCAAAGAAAATAAAAATCTTTCACTTCAGTACTTAATTTCACAGACACAAGGAAATTTAAAGTTCAATTTGAAATTTTTCCGTAGAAGATAGAAAAAGCTATACCATAGTTGTGAATATTTTCCCGGAAGATAAAAAGTTCTACGTCAATTTTAAATTTTCTCAACGAAGTGAAGAAAAGTTCAAGTTCTAGTCTGAATTTTCTCAATGAAAAAAGAAATTAGTTATTGATCAATTCTATTTTTTCCAAATAATGTAAAAAGGTTCCACTTCAATTCAGATTTTTCTCAAAGAGATGAAAAAATTTAAAATACTGTTCCAAATTTTTCATAGAACATAGAAAAGTTCAAGTTCTTTTCTGAATTGTACCAAAGAACACACTTCAATTCCAATTTCTCCAGAGAAAATAAAAATCTTCCACTTCAATTCTTTATTTGACAAAGACACAAAGAAATTTAAAGTTCTATTCTAAATTTTTCCATAGAAGATAGAAAAGTTATACCTTAGTTGTGAATATTTTCCCGGAAGATAAAAAGTTCTACTTTCATTTTTCATCTTCTAATTGAAGTGAAGATAAGTTCAAGCTCTATTCCGATTTTTTTCATAGTAAAATAAATTGGTTACGGATCAATTCTATTTTTTCAAATAATATAAAAAGATTCCACTTCAGTTCAGATTTTTCCCCAAAGACATAAATTTAAAATTTTCCTCAAAATCGATTGTAGAAGATAGAAAAAGTTACACATTGATCGTGAATATGTCACTATGAAGATAAGGAGCTCCAATCTGATTCTGAGATTTTCCCAAAGACATAAAAAAATTTAAAATAATGTTCTAAATTTTAGCGTTGAAGATAGGAAAAGTTATTCTATGATTGTGAATATTTTCCAGGAAGATAAAAAGCTTCATTTTATCTCTAATTTTCTCATTGATGTGAAGAAAAGTTCAAGTTCTTTTCCTAACTATCCCTATGAAAAGAAATAAGTTACAGATCAATTCTATTTTTCAAGAAAAAATAAAAATTTTCCATTTCAGTTCAGATTTTTCTCAAAGAGATGGAAAAATTTAAATTACTGTTCTAAATTTTTCATAGAAGATAGAAAAAGTTATACTTTGATCATGAAAAGTTAACTCAAGTCTGAATTTTATTAAAGAACTTACAGTTCAATTCTAATTTCTCCTTAGAAAAATAAAAATCTTCCACTTCAGTTCTTAATTTCACAAAGACACAAAGTAATTTAAAGTTCTCTTCTGAATTTTCTTAGAGAAAAGAAATAAGTTACAGTTCAATTCTATTTTTTTTCAAAGAAAATAAAAAATCTCCAACTTTTTAATAAACATTCTAAGCACTTAACATGCTATTGTTTTCTATGATAATAGAAATAAAACAAAGTAATGCATAAAATTTTTTTTTTGAAGTAGTAACAGGTAATAAAAACTTAAAAATATATTATAGATATTATTTTACATTATTAAGATCATTGAACAGCATTAAACATTCTGAATCTGTTCCATAAAATAATTTATCGAGTTATCTCTCTCTTGATACTACAGTTACTCGCTTTTCTTAGTTCATAACCACTAGAATAATCATTCATCCATTTTGAGTCATATACAATTTCCACTGGGATGTCACCTACTGATTCAATGCACGTTTCATCCTAGGTATTATTTGATTCATTGACTATATGATCAATAGTAGTAATAATGCTCACTTGTGCTTCATTTTCCAATACTTTTGTCATTATATTCATTAGTGATATTGTCTACCAATGCTCTTTTTATTTTAACGGCAATTTCATTGTCTATTATCACATTATTTTTACAGAGGCAGCAGTTCTGGCACGTTGACAAGATATGATTCATAATGTTGGTGCAGAAGCAGGGCCTTCTTTTACTTTCTGCTTTTATTTGAATTCTAACACCAGAACGATGACAATAATATCTATCAATGTGTAAAATGTTACCAGAAACATTATCTAGAGTCTGTCACTTTTCATCAACCATTACTTTTGATATGGCATTCTGTTCTAGCATTAACTTCTCTGGAAATGATATTTTCACATATTCGCCTTTTGAACGATGAAAATTCTTGACTACTCCAAAGGAATTTAACTCCTCACTGTCTTGACAACTTGGGCACACATTCTCAATAAGATCACCCCTACTACTTGGTTCATAGTTCGAATATATCTCTTTCTCAGCATTCAAGGCAACAATGACTATCAAGTACATACACTTATCTTCTGATAATTCATTTTCACGTCTTTTTTTAAAAATATGGTGTAGGTGTTTATCCCTCCAATGGTAAAAAAATAGTGATTTAACACACGCAATAAACTAGATAGTCTCTATAACCTACCATGGAGTACCACTGGAAAAGCCGCTTCCAATGTAAGAGCAACCTTAGAGTACGTTTGCTACAGCCGCAAGCATGCATAGTGAGAGAGAAATAAAAAGTCGACCTTGTGGGATTTTCCGGCGAGTATGGTTAGGTTAGGTTAGACTAGATTAAGTTAGGTTAGATTAGGTTAGGTTAAGTCAGTTTAGGTAAGTTAGGTTAGGTTAGCTAAGTTAGGTTAGGTTAGCTAGTAAACTTCTCTCCCTGTTTAAGTTAGGTTAGGTTAGGATAGATAAAGTTATGTTAGGTTAGGTTAAGTTAGGTTAGGTTAGCCTACGTACGCGCGCGTACATAGGCTAACCTAACTTAACCTATCCTAACATAACTTAATCTAGCCTAACCTAACTTAAACATGGAGAGATGTTCACTACCTAACCTAACCCAACTTAGCTAACCTAACTTACCTAACCTGAATTAACCTAACCTAATCTAACCTAACTTAATCTAGTCTAACCTAACCTAACCATACTCGCCGGAAAATCCCTTCAGGCCTACTTTGTATTTCTCTCTCACTATGCATGCTTGCGGCTGTAGCAAACGTACTCTATGGTTGCTCTAGCATTGGAAGCAGCTTTCCCAGTGGTACTCCATGGTAGGTTATCGAGACTATCTAGTTTAATGCGTGTGTTAAATCACTAATTTTTTACCATTGGAGGGATAAACACCTACACCATATTTAAAAAAAAAGACATGAAAATGAATTATTCTAAGAAAGTGTGTGCACATGATAAAGTCATTTTTGCCTTGAATGCTGACAAAGAGATATATTTGAACTATGAAACAAGTAGTAGTGGAGATCTTATTGGGAAGTTGTCATGACAGTGAGGAGTTAAATTCCTTTGGAGTAGTCAAGAATTTTCATCGTTCAAAAGGTGGATATGTGAAAGTATCATTTCATGAGAAGTTAGTACTCAAAGAGAATGCCAACATAAAAATAATAATTAATGAAGATGGGCAACTTCCAGCTAATGGTTCTGGTAACATGTTAGCCGTTGATAGATCTTATTGTCATCTTTCCGGTGTTAGCATTCGAATGAAATCAGAAAGGAAAAGAAGGGCCTACTGCTGCACCAACATTATAAATCATATCTTGTCAACGTGCCCGAACTGTTGCCTCTGTAAAAATAATGTGATAATAGACATTGAAATTGCCGGTAAAATAAAAAGAGCATTGGCAGACAATATCACTAATGAATATAATGACAAAATTGATTCGAAAATGAAGCACAAGTGAGCATTATTACTACTATTGATCATATAGTCAATGAATCAAATAATACCTAGGATGAAACGTGTATTGAATCAGTAGTTAAAATCCCAGTGGAAATTTATATGACTCAAAATGGATGAATGATTATTCTAGTGGTTATGAACTAAGAGAAGCGAATAACTCCAGTATCAAGAGAGAGAGAACTCGATAAATTATTTTATGGAACAGATTCAGAATGTTCAATGTTGTTCAATGATGTTAATAATGTAAAATAATGTCTGTTACATGTTTTTATATTTTTATTACATGTTGCTACTTCAATAAAAATATTTTATGCATTACTTTGTTATATTTCTATTATCTTAGGAAACGTTAGCATGTTCAGCGCTTAGGATGTTTTTTAAAAAGTTGGAGATTTTTTATTTTCTTTGAAAAAAAATAGAATTGAACTGTAACTTTTTTCTTTTCTCTAAGAAAATTCAGAAGAGAATTTTAAATTACTTTGTGTCTTTGTGAAATTAAGAACTGAAGTGGAAAATTTATAATTTTTCTCTGGAGAAATTAGAATTGAACTGTAAGTTCTTTAATAAAATTCAGACTTGAGTTAACTTTTCATGATCAAAGTATAACTTTTTCTATCTTCTATGAAAAATTTAGACAGTAATTTAAAATTTTCAATCTCTTTGAGAAAAATCTGAACTGAAGTGGAAAATTTTTATTTTTTCTTGAAAAATAGAATTGATCTGTAACTTATTTCTTTTCATAGGGATAATTAGGAAAAGAATTTAAACTTTTCTTCACATCAATGAGAAACTTAGAAATAAAATGAAGCTTTTTATCTTCCTGGAAAATATTCACAATCATAGAATAACTTTTTCTATCTTCAACGCTAAAATTTAGAACATTATTTTAAATTTTTTTATGTCTTCGGGAAAAATCCCAGAATCAGAGTGGAGCTCTTTATCTTCATAGTGAAATATTCACGATCAATGTGTAGTTTTTTCTATCTTTTACAAAAAATTTGGAGGAGAATTTTAAATTTATGTCTTCTGAATAAAATTCAGAAGATAACTTGAACTTTCCATCTTCTATGAAAAATTTGGAAAAGTATTTTAAATTTTTTCATCTCTTTGAGAAAAATCTGAAGTGAAGTGGAACCTTGCATGATATTGTGGTGTGCAAAAAAGATGTAAAGTAAAGTTGTGGTGAAAAGGATGGGTACTTCAACTTGTAAAATGGGTTTAGGAGGGACATTAAGGAAAGAACTTGTTCTGAAATGCTTTTTGAAAAGTATTGCTAGGTGTTGGGGCATTCAAAAAGCTTTAAAGTAAAGTCGTGGGTGAAAAGGATGGGTACTTCAACTTGTAAAATGGGTTTAGGAGGGACATTAAGAAAAGAACTTGTTCTGAAATGTCTTTTGAAAAGTATTGCTTGGTGTTGGAGCATTCAAAAAAGTAGTATAGTAAAGTTGTGGTGAAAAGGATGGGCACTTCAACTTGTAAAATGGGTTTAAGAGGGATATTAAGAAAAGAACTCTTTCTGAAATGCCTTTTGAAAAGTATTTCTGGGTGTTGGAGCATTCAAAAAGCTGTAAAGTAAAGTTTTGGGTAAAAAGGATGGGTACTTCAATTTGCAAAATGGGTATAGGAGGGACATTAAGAAAAGAACTGGCTCTGAAATGCCTTGAAAAGTATTGCTTGGTGTCGGAGCATTCACATAGCTATAAAGTAAAGTTGTTGGTGTAAAGGATGGGCACTTCAACTTGTAAAATGGATTTAAGAGGGATATTAAGAAAATAACTTGTTCTGAAATGCCTTTTGAAAAGTATTTCTGGGTGTTGGAGCATTCAAGAAAGCAGTATAGTAAAGTTGTGGGTGAAAAGGATGGGTACTTCAACTTGTAAAATAGGTTTAGGAGGGACATTAAGAAAAGAACTTGTTCTGAAATGCCTTTTGAAAAGTATCGCTTGGTGTTGGGGCATTCAAAAGCTGTAAAGTAAGGTTGTGTGCAAAAAGAATTGGTACTTCAACTTGTAAAATGGGTATAGGAAGGACGTAAAGGAAAGAATTTGATGTGAAATGCCTTTTGAAAAGTATTCCTTTGTTTTGGGGCAATAAAAAAGCTGTACAGTAAAATTTTGAGTGAAAAGGATGGGTACTTCAACTTGTAAAGTGGGTTTAGGAAGGACATTAAGAAAAGAACTTGTTCTGAAATGCCTTTTGAAAGGTATTGCTTGGTGTTGGAGCATTCAAAAAGTTGTAAAGTAAAGTTGTGGGTGAAAAGGAAGGGTACCTCAGCTTGTAAAATGGGTTTAGGAGGGACATTAAGAAAAGATCTTGTTCTGAAGTTGCTTTGAAAAGTATTGCTTGGTGTTGGGGCATTCAAAAAGCTGTAAAGTAAAGTTGTGGGTGAAAAGGATGGGTACTTCAACTTGTAAAAAGGGTTTAGGATGGACATTAAGAAAATAACTTGTTCTGAAATGCCTTTTGAAAAGTAGTGCTTGGTGTTGGAGCATTCAAAAAGCTGTAAAGTAAAGTTGTGGGTAAAAACGATGGGTACTTCAATTTGTAAAATGGGTTTAGGAGGGACATTAAGAAAAGAACTTGTTCTGAAATGCCTTTTGAAAAGTATTGCTTGGTGTTGTACCGTGAGTAAAATGCGACATATTTAAAATACAAAAATAAAGTTCCTTCTTCCTAAAGATAATTCCGACCTCCTCTAATTAAGTTTAAATCTAGTTTCAAAAAAAAAGAAAAGTCCTTAATCAGCAAAGATAAAAATTGTATTGTAGCTTCAGAAAAAGAACGGAGCTATCCAGCTTTGGATTTCGCTAAGATAGTGAGCAATAAAAAAGATGCTACACACACAATGTTTCTCAGGGAGTTTAAATTATAAGAGCCATGTGAACGTTTGAATCATCAGAAATATTTAAGACAGATTATTGGACGGAGGGTTTGGCCCGCCTCAGGACTTAGGCCAATTGTGGGTCAGCTCTTATAGCGTAGGACGAGGACTATGTTGGATAGTGGGGTACAAACTGCTTTTTGGAAGATTATTATGTACAGAGTTATTTGAGCGTTCAAGCTTTGTAATTCTATCATTGTTGTTATCTCAGTCACCGTTGTTGTCATTTGAAGTGACCCATTGCTGTTCATCTAAATATGTAATTCTCAATAAATCTTTTGCTTTTTACTGTGTTTATTTCATTTTATATGTCTGTATCTAGTCTAACGACAGGTAATTAGTTCGCAGATCTCCAAGGTACGTTCCCGGGAATCTGATCCCCAGATGGCTCGAGGAAAAGAGGTCACATTTATATGGCTACACATTATATTTTCTCTCAATAATTGAGGGTGGTACGGTCATAAATTTACTTTACTCCCCATTGCTGTGGCGCGATCATAAACCCAACTTTTTCATTATTTTTGTAGCTTGCCTGGCCTATTAAGTAGCCTAAGAAAAATCACTCCAGAAGAACTGGAGCGATCGGTACACCACTTTAAATTATAATATTGCATATGACACACTACTAAGCGTTATAAGTGGCGCTATCGGAGAACTTATAAGGTGTAAGTTCACAGCTTTTAAGCATAATATTACATTTGACGCGGTCAATCTTCATTACCGCAATTGTCTCAGTCCTTTGTCCTTTCTTTTATCGCTACAAATGGCACGGTCGGAAATTGGAGGAAAATTTGCGAACTAGTCAGACTATAAACCTCGCAATTTAAATTTCATCATTGGAAAGATACAGACATATAAGAAAAGTGATTAGACCTATTGCCGCTAAGCTATTACAGGGAAACCCTTTAGAATATCTCATAGGAGATAATAGCCCCAAAATAGGTTAAGTGAAAAAAACAAATAAATTTATTTCGAGTTATTCAAACGCAAAAAAATGTCAGAAGATTTAGAAGAACAATTAAAGGTGCAAAAATTGGTCGCGAAAAATATAGAAATAGCAAAGTCTATCCCGCAGTACAATTGACGATCAGATATCGACGAATTTCAGATCCAGTTGGCGCAGTTTGCAGAGTTAACAAACAAAAATCTAGAAACGTAAGTCGCCATACTTTTATTACGATCAAAAGGCCAGACATCAACCTTTCTAAACCAGATTTAACATACCTTAGATGACGAAGCCTGTTTGCCAAAAAATACGGTGGATAAATTGTTAACGGCATTTAAAGATAGATTTATCGAAACCAGTTCCATAAATAAATTAAAACACGGAATGGTGTGCTTTGACTATTCACAAAATATAAGAGAATATCTTGATAATATACGCATTTCAGTAGAGGCTAAATACGGAAGAGGTTCAGGACAACTGTATGAAAAAGTCATACTAAATACCTTTTTGCAAGGGCTACCCCCAAAACTATTTAGAATGGTAATATCCAAAAATATTCAGACGTTGATTCTTGCAGTTCAGGAGGTAGAGTGATTGATCGAAGTTGACAGGATGGTCGCAAATCACAGTAAAGCAAAAATAAATAGCCTAGGCGATTCAAACGCGAGCCTAATCTTCAAGGGCGATCAGGCGTCTCCCAATTTCTTTTCAAGGGATAACTCCCCAGTGCCACAAAAAAATAAAACACAAGAACCCGCTAGGCAGAAAACAGTGCGTTTTCAGCCTGTCAAACAATCTAATTATGAAAATAACCATACAATAATAAGATGCTATATTTGTAATCGACCTGGACACATCGCGAGGGAGTGCCGTTATGTCCCCAATAACACACCAAGAATTGCTGTCGGCAGCACGCAAAATTATGGCAACCATTTGTTCGGAAGAACAAATTTTAGCGCCGGTGGTGCCCTAGGCTATAGCCAGGGAAGATTGCGCCAATCAGTACCTTACAACGCATACCAGCCAAATTTGTACAATCTTCCCCCCAATAGACAAATTAATTACCGATTTGAAAACCCAAATACTCGCCAAAGCCAATATAATGCGAGAATACTATATAGAAATCACGAAAATTTGCCGACGGAAAATGAAAAATTTTCAAGCCAACGACATTGGCAGTCAGCGCCAGCTGCCGCCACTGACAACAAGAAATCCAAACTATAGTAATAATACCAGACAAAATCGACAGACAAATGTGAATCAATTAGATATGCCTACGGAATTTCACGTGTCTGAATGCCAACTACAGACATCGACGTATGAAATAAATCCACAGGAAAACGTTTCAGGCCCCTCAGAAATATAAATTGGACCCAGAGGGTGCCCAGAATATTTTATAGGTCCAAAACAATAGTAGTACCGTCTTGTAGTGATAGTAATAATAAGTTACCTATATTTAATGACTTTTGTGTGGCAAAGATTTACTTTAAGGCTTTGATTGACTCTGGTGCTACTGCGAACATTATAAACTCATGCGTATTTAATATGGTGCCTCCCCATATTAGCCAACAAAGAAATTTTAATAATCCCAATTTAACTAGTGTGACAGGGCATAAATTGGATGCAAGAGGTTCAATTCGCCTACACGTAAAAAGGGATAATAGGATCTTTCCGACAAATTTTATAATATGCGATAACTTTCCGTATGAAGCAATTATAGGCGCAAATTTTTTAAGGTCTAATAGAGTACTATTAGACGTGGCTAACGAAAAGCTTCTCTACCCGGCTAAGGTAGGGGAAGAAATTTCTACCTTAAGAAATCTTAACAGAGGTTACGAAGACAACGTAACAGTAAATAAAATTTTTGGTGGTACAATGTCACAATCTTATGAACCTCATGTCTTACAAAAAGGACATGACATAGTTGGAAATTTGCTCACTAATTCTGAGAGACGTTGAGGAGATGAAGTAAATTAAAAAAATAAGGGTATTGAATCTGCGAAAATAAGAATAAGAGATATGCGACAGTACAGGTCAAACGAAATCAAGAAAATAGCGGAATTATGGAAAAACATACTAAAACCCAACGTGACGCCGCAAGATGCCGCATTGGCGCAGCACAGCGCCAGTATGAATCTAATAAACAATGAAAATAAAAAGAAATATTACGGATTCGCGATAAGGAAAACAAAAGTCCCTCCCAAAACGATGCAAAAAATTCAAATATCACAGATGATTGAACCAGTGGTTAGCAAATCCGAAATATGGTTTGCCACCCTGTCAAATGAAATTCCTGAAAATCTACTATGTGAGGAACAGATTATATCTTACGACAAAGGAGAAGGTTTTATTTGGGTAGCAAATAACTACGAATATGATATAAGTGCAATAAAAAAGGGGACGTGTTAAGTTCAAATCCAACTTATATTGGAGAATGATTTAAATAGATGGAAAAATTCTAAAGGAAACCTAGTTAACGGCATTAAAACCTCAAATAACAAGTACCCTCTAACTAAATCGCAATTTTTAAACAAATTTAATATGAATCATATTACGGACTTGGAACTTAAGAAAAAATTATGCGAATTATTATGGAATTTTAAAGATGTATTTTCCGCATCTGAAGATGACATCGGACTGATACCATTTTATGAACATTCAATTTTAACGACTGGTAATCCAGTAGCGAAACAGCCATATCGTGTGCCGTATAAGCAAAAAGAGTGGTTAAAAAATAAAATTGATGAGTTAGAAAAAAAATTAAATTATACGCCCCAGTATAAGTCCGTATTCTGCACCAGTGATCTTGGTACCAAAAAAGAATGGTGATCTCAGACTTGTAGTAGACTATAGAGCCCTTAACAAACAAGTAGTTAGTGATAAATTTCCTCTACCAAGAATAGATGAAATTCTTGACTCAATTTCAAGAAAAAACAAAATTTTTACTTCTTTGGACCTCACCCAAGGCTACCATCAAGTGAAAATAGCCGAAAAAGATGTCCATAAAACTGCATTTTCAACGGCTGAATGTGGTTCATATGAATACTTAAGAGTACCTTTTGGACTTAAAACAAGTTCAAGCGTGCTATGTAGACCCCTATTACCCCTGTTAAGAGGATTAAAAAATATCATTCATTTTGTTGATGATATCATATGCGTGGGAGAAAACGCTGAACAACACTTAGCAAAATTAGCTAAGGTCTTCGAGAAGTTCAGACAGGGCAATTTAAAATGCCGGCCCGAAAAAGTAAATTTATTTCAACCTAAAATTAAATTTTTAGGAGTAGTAGTAACACAAGGAGAGATATCCCCAGACCCTGATAAAATAAAATGTGTCGAAAACCACAAACCCCCCAGAACTATGAAAGAATTAAGGGGAATTTTAGGTCTTACTGGCTACTTTAGAAAATTCGTGCGCAATTACGCCCAAATTGCGAAACCTCTCGCGGAATTAACTAAAGGGAACTCCCAAAATGTTACCTGGTCCCAGGAAGCTCAAACTTCCCTAGACCGTCTCAAAAAAACGCTCACGTCTGAACCAATATTATCACTGCCTGATTTTGAAAATGGAAAATTTGTGGCCACGACCAATGCTAGCTCAAAGAATATTAGGGTTGTTCTTTTGCAAATAATTCCCAGAGGAAACCATTATCATTTACAAGGACCTCCTAATAAAAAAAAATAGAAAAAGTTATATGCTATTCGAGAAGAACCTTATCAAAAGGTGAAAGTAGTTATTCCGCCACAAACTTAGAATTATTATCTATAATCCACCACTTGGACAAATTTAAACACTATTTAATTGGTAGAAAATTGATACTACGATCAGACCATAAAAGCTTGCAGTACCTGCGCACATTTAAAAACCCCACGGGAATTCTAGCTAGATGGATTATGAAAATCCAAGACCTAGATTACGAATTTGAACATATAAAAGGTAAACAAAACGCAGCTTGCGACTTTTTGAGTAGATACCCAGAAACTAATCCGTCGGAAGCTGAGGAAAATGAAGTTAACGCTATCAATGCTAAGAGCAAACATAAATGTAAGAAAAACAAAGTCAAAGACACAGTAAAAGAAAATAAGATCAACTATTGTACCCTGTCTTTAGACAATATAAAAAGAAAGCAAAAAAAGGACGAAAGGTGTTTGGCGCTTATTAATTATTTTGTGAATGACGATGCGTTACCGGATAAATTCAAAACTCTTAGAAAAGAGATAGATAATTTTTACTATGATCTTGATGAAGAAATACTATGTAGAATCGTGACTGCTGAGACAAATAGAAACCAAACCTCAATAATACCTGTGTTACCACAAAACTTAATAATACCTGCCTTCAAATATTTTCATTCAGATACAGGTGGACAATTAGGAGTAACGAAAACTTTCAATAAATTAAAACAATATTTTTACGTGCCGTCGGCAATAACTTAACTTAAAGAATTTGTAAGTACATGCGAAGCATGTAACTTAAGAAAAATCCCCCAAGCTTGTCCTAATCCTCCAATGGGAAGGGTCCCGGTAGCAAAGTACCCCTTCGATATTATCTCATTTGACTCATACGGAACCAGCGGAGGCTTGCCTGTTTCCAACAGAGGCCATACCTGCATTCTTTCAGTTATAGATCACTTTTCTGGATTTACTTTTGCAAAAGCATTAAAAAATCAAGGTGCTTACGCCACCAGTAAGGCGTTAGCGAAATTGTTTTTACAATTTGGCGTTCCAAATAAAGTTTTAAGTGACAACGGAAGCAATTTTGTTTCAAAGGTAACAAAAGATTTAATGAGTTTTCTTAACATAGAGAAAATGGTGACATCTGCGTATCACCCACAAGCTAATGGTAAAATAGAAAATAGGCATAAAATATTTTCGAATATATTAAGCATTTATACAAAAGACAATAGGAACGATTGGGATCAATTCTTACCTTATTTAACTAACGTAATCAATACAGTTTATTCAGAAACAACTAAAGGCAACCCATTCTGTTTACTTTTCGGTCGTTATTTTAGAGTCCCGTATGATGATATAGTTAAATCTCAGCAGTATTATAATGGCCCAGAGGATTACAAACAAAAATCCATAAATAAGATGAGGAAAACTAACAAAATAATTAGGCAAGAGTTGTAAAAATGTAAAAGAAACCAAGAGCTAAGAAACCAACCCAAAGTCAAGGGGAGTATAGATTTCAAAGTAGAACACTGCGTCTACCTAAAGAACGAGGCAAAAACGGAAGGCAAAAACTTTCCAACAAATATTCTGGACCGTACAGAATATTCAAAAAGTACGATAACGAATATACTTTTAAAATGGAAAACCCCGATAGTGGAAGAACTTGCGAGGCGTATGTTAGCCATATAGAAAGAGCCAAATTTCAAGAGAGATGAGTATCACATCCCTCCTCTACAGATTCGTCAAATGCAGAGAATTAGCCCCCTAAATCAAGATTGGCACAGTTAAAACCCTTGAATTTCAAGCTGGACTATTTCGAGAATGAGAGCGATGAGAAAAATTTTGAATAATTTTTAGCTATGAAAAATTTAGTTGTTCCTAAAGGAAAATCTCTACTACCAGAGAGAATAGAAACACCAAAAGATTCAAAAAGTTCATCATCAGAGAGCGCGGGAGAATTGGATTATACAATATCTCCAAAAACCCAATTTTTCCCCGATAGAATTTCAACCCCTTGTCCCTCCAAAAGATTTCCAGACGATATGGTTTCCCCTGCAAGGCCGATAGAAAGGCCCCTGTCTTTACAGGAGTAATTGAACAGAGCTGTAGAAACCCCCGGTATTACTGTAAAGAAAACTCCTCCCAAGGATTCAACTAAAACGAATCTGCGAGAAGCTATGGATTTAATAAATTTCCCCATAAAAACGAGTCGAAGTACATTGCCCGAGAATAAAACTCCCAAGGATGACCAGCAAGGACAATATCATGATATAACTGTGTCCAAGGTCAAGCCTAAACAGTGGACTTCATGGAGGGAAACCCTAGTGCAAAAAATGCCCCATCCCTCTGAGGACATGGCATTCATACAGTGGAGAAACCCCGCAAAAACTCTTGATTCCTCCCAAAGCTCTCAAGAATCTTTCAAATCTCCCGAGTTGAAAACTCAAGGCGAGGACTTAGGGAGTAAACCTTCTACTTCCAGAGGAGTAGAAATTTACGAAGGGAGGGGAGTTGATAACTCAAAAATGCGAGGTGCAACTTCTAAAACTTATAATACAGAATCATCGGAAACCAGTTCCGAAGAGTCTGACGGCGAATCAGACCATATAGTAGTTAAAGAAATAGGGAAATCAAGACCGACTTCAGCAGCCGCACGTGCGAAACAAACAAAATTAAAAGGGCAAAAATTTTTGAAAAAACAATACAAAAAGTTTGATCTTATTTCGATAGAAAAACCGAAAAGGAAAAAAACACAAGAAGTCGAGGAGAAAGTAACGACACAATCGGGTAGAATGGTTCAGAAACCCGATAGATGGACTTGCACTTAATCAGTAGAGGATTAAAAAATTTTAATGGATAGGCGTCATAAATGAATAATAATTAAAAAAAAACTTTGGGTATACGAGTAAAAAATCATACAATTATAAAAACGCTATAGAAAAATTTTGTTCAACTTATATCATGGCTTCGCATGAATCAAAACCGTCTGATACCGTCTGTTCAACATATATCAGTTTCCGAAAACAAATTCTAATTAAAAAGTCACATTGTATATAATTAATTCGAATAATTTCCTTTAATATAAAAAGTCTACCCGTACCATTCCAGTACGATGTATCCAGTCCAACTGAAAGAAGCCTTGATAGGAAGTACTAAGCGAGAAATATTCATACACCTTAGAAACGACCTTTGGTTATTTTCTGTTTTAAGAGAAACTGTTGGAACTATGTCTTGTTACAATAATACAGAAAGAATAGACCCAAGTTACAAAACAGAATTACTGTTACAAGATGTGGGTACGATAACCATAAAGCAAGGATGTTGATTTACAACTAGAGTGTCAATTGTTCAAACGCAGTTGATTACCACGAGCACAAAGATAATAAGTCACAAAATTATCTATTTCAAAGCAATTAACCTGTCGTACACTGTTCCCAATATAGAAAACGAGGAAATGAAAAGCTCGATATGGTCCAAAATAGAAAAGAATAAAGGGACACTAAAACTTACAAAAATAAAAGAAGCATTAGACTCCCAGATCCTCCTGTTTACGAATGAAGACCAGATATTAACGTATGTGGATGATAGATACGGATTATTCTCAACCAATTTTTGGTAGAACATACTATTGACCGTATGTTTCGTATTCGCCATTTCCCTGACCATAAGAACCTTACTGACTTTTGATTATGGAAAAATCATGAGACTAAAAAGGCGAAAACCAAGAGAAGAACACGGGGAAACAGCTGAAATGCAGAGGTTAAACCTGGAACCCCATGAGAACGTCTAATCCAAGAAAAAGGGAAGACATTAGAAAACGAGTGGGTATAGAGGTCTCCACTCGTCCTTGCTGTCTTGTTCCCTCATTGTAGTGTCGTTTACATAAAACCGTGCGGTTACGACGCTCCAACATGCGTTTCTTAAACAGCACGAACGTGCGTGAACCATGCAGGCATGAAATATTTTATAAAATTAGACCTCAAACTTAATAATGTAGAGTAACCTATGTTTAAAGGATTGTTTTAAATTTAAGGGAGAATTAAATATGTATTGAAGAATTAAATAAGCCTTTTATCGTTGTTTCCTTTCTCAACTGTATATGAAACCAACATGATAATAATTTCGTTTTATTAAAGCCAATATTCATGTAGTAGTGTTAGTGTATCTATTTAAGGTTGTCTCGTAGGGTTACATTCAACCCAAAATGCACCTAATCGCACTGTTTATTATGTATTATGACTCCTTGATTTTAAAGAACGTGTGATTCTGCCTCTTTATTTTTATTACAGAAAGTAGATTGACATATTGGATATCGATCATTACATTGAGTTGTCTAGTGCAGATACAACCTAGTAGCATCTGTTTTTATCATACCTCAACCAACGAAGAGTATTCATCATACACTCCAGGCAATTTTCATTCCAGCTACGTCTACGAAAGTTACAGTTACCTTTTGATTGTTATTTCCTCGACCATGAACCATATTACGTATCAGGTAACATTATATTTGAATCTAAGTATCCAGTACATTATCGAACTATATAATCACATAAATTCTGAGAACCCCATCGACCAGTACAAGATATAAGTACACAAATATCGCCTTTGATAATCATTATGGACCCATATACCATATGACCGTATAGTTATGAAATTTGATGACCCAAAAAACTATTTATGTATCACAGACTCACGCTTCAAATCCTTTTCGATCATCTCTCTGAATCCATCCAAACTCCCCTGTGTGAAAATTCCATAGATCTGTTACCCCACAAATATGACGAGAAATTTTCTGAACAACGGACATGGAAACCCAAATTAACCCCAGTGAGTAACCCCTCAGTGACAATATACCCCTCCCACAAGTTAAAGACAATATGTTGAAGAAGTTACTATAGTTTGATGTCGACCTGTTCCAAATCCAAACTTCAATTTCCCCGTGATTAACCTAGGAATCACCGCAAAAGTTAATAGACGCAAGCCATGAACTAACAATTTTATAAGAGAACTGTGATCCCTAAAGGCACGAATGAACAATTTTATACGAGAATACATTCTCTATGTGCCTCAAAATATCCCAAAAATGATATGCTGAGAAGAATATAAACGCACTCCCAGTGTTCGACCCCTTAATGATAAGGCACCCTATGAACTGTCAAAAAACAGGTGAGAATAAACTCTGATAGCATATTCCCACACCTGTAATTGGAAGCATCATTTCCCAATTGACAATTAGAGAAAGCTCGTCGTGTGAACACAATCATGCTCGAACTGTTCCATGAAGAAACTATATTGTAAGTGCTTTAAAAATTTTTGCCAAGACAAATGGAGTGAAGGACCATAATTTACAACAGAAGGATTGAGTACGCTAAAGACTCGAAGGTGATGAAATAGGTGTGAATTTACATATGTTACTTCTTAATAACTTTGATAACTCAAAAATTCCAATATTCTATCCTTAATATTACATAGCAAACATCCCCAGTGAAAGTGTTTTAATGTTACCAGTAAACATGGTAAACCCAATATTGTGTATTTTAAATCGTTCTTATATGTAGTGTTAAATGTTCAGATAGTTATGTGTAGCGTTCTCGTGCTATTCATTTAATATAGCGTATATATAAAGGAGTGTGCCCTATAGACAGCAAAACCAAAAACGAAATCTTGTAAAAGGTGAATTCTAAAAAAAAAATCTTATGTAAAGGTAGAATAGCCCCAACCTTGTTGGAAATGTAAAAGTAATCAATTTTAGTTGTAGAAAAAAAATCTTTAGTATAGTAGCTAGGCTAGAACCATGAATAATCTTAGTCCGGTAGATGAATTTTAGATAGGGATGTAGAGTAAAATAAGAAAAGTAATAGAGAAAATTTTTAGCACTCCTGAGTAAGCCAAAATATAAATATGAAATAATACAATGTCAATAAAAATTATGTAGAATAAAGAGTTAATAAATTGCGGACATTTCAAAAGCCCAAAGGCAAGCAAGTCCTAATGACGGGACGTCATTAAATAAAGGGAAGGGTAATATGTACCGTGAGTAAAATGCGACATATTTAAAATACAAAAATAAAGTTCCTTCTTCCTAAAGATAATTCCGACTTCCTCTAATTAAGTTTAAATCGAGTTTCAAAAAAAAAGAAATGTCCTTAATCAGCAAAGAGAAAAATTTTGTCTTAACTTCAGAAAAAGAAAAGCGCTATCCAGCTTTGGATTTTCCTAAGGTAGTTAGCAATAAAAAAGATGCTATAAACACACTGTTTCTCACGGATTTTAAACCATAAGAGCCATGTGAACGTTTGAATCATCAGAAATATTTAAAACAATTTATTGGACTGAGGGTTTGGCCCACCTCAGGACTTAGGCCAATTGTGGGTCAGCTCTTATAGCGCAGGACGAGGACTATGTTTGATAGTGGGGTAAAAAGTGCTTTTTGGAAGATTATTATGTTCAGAATTATTTCGGCGTTCAAGCTTTGCAATTCTATCATTGTTGTTATCTCAGTCACCGTTGTTGTCATTTGATGTGACCCATTCCTGTTCACCTAAATATGTAAGTCTCAATAAATCTATTGCTTTTTACCTGTGTTTATTTCATTTTATGTGTCTGTATCCAGTCTAACGACAGGTAATTAGTTCGCATGTCTCCAAGGTACGTTCCCAGGGATCCGATCTCCAGATAGCTCGAGGATAAGAGGTTACATTTATATGGATACACATTTTATTTTCTCTCAATAATTGAGGGTGGTCCGGTCACAAATTTACCTTGCTCCTCATCGATGTGGTGCCATCATAAACCCAGCTTTATCATTTTTTTTGTAGCTTGACTGGCCTATTCAGTAGCCTAAGAAAATCATTCCAGAAGAACTGGTGCGCTCGGTACACGACTTTTAATCATAATATTGCATATGACACACTACTTAGCGTTATAAGTGGCGCTATCGGAGAACTTATAAGGTGTAAGTTCACAGCTTTTAAGCATAATATTACATTTGACGCGGTCAATTTTCATTACCGCAATTGTCTCAGTCCTTTGTCCTTTCTTTTATCGCTACAGTTTTGGGGCATTCAAAAAGCTGTAAAGTAAAGTTGTGGGTGAAAAGGATGGGTACTTCAACTTGTAAAATTGTCTTAGTAAGGACAACAAGAAAACATTTTTTTCTTAAATGACTGTTGGAATATATTGCTTGGTTTTGGAGCATTCAACAAGCTATAAAGTAACGTTACTGGTGCAAAAGATAGATACTTCAGTTTCTAGAATGCGCTGAGGAGGGTTACTAAGAAAAGAACTTGTTCTTAAATGTCGTTTGAAAAGTATTGCTTGGTGGTGGGGTATTCAAAAAGCTGTAAAATAAAGTTTTGGGTGAAAAGAATGGGTACTTCAACTTGTAATATGGGTTTAGGAGGGATATTATGAAAGTAAATTGCTCTGAATTACCTTTGAAAAGTATTGCTTGGTGTTGGGACATTTAAAAAGCTGCATAGTAAAGTTGTAGGTGCAAAGGATGGGATACTACAATTTGTAAAATGGGCTTAAGAGGGCCATTAAGAAAAGAACTTGTTGTTAAAAGATATAATAAAGTATTTTTAATTGTGGGGGCCCTTATTTTACTACAGTGCGAAAAAATGTTAAAAAAAATGGGTTAGGGGCCCGGGGATTTGGGGGTTGGGGTAGGTGGGGTCCTCTGGGGTAGGGGACCTCAAAACGCTGTTCAGATCGAACTTGTGTATTATAACGACCACAGAGTTTCACCTTCAAATCCTCTTCTAAATCATCTTCTAAAATCATCTTCTAAAATTGCTCAATCGGTTTCGCTCAAATCATCTTCTAAAATGTCTCAAAACTATTTCGCCCAAATAAACCCTAAACGTAATTTCTGCGTGTTCCTTTTGTTTTGGCATCACTGCGCTGTCACATTTGAAATTCCTAGGAAACCCTTTCCCGCGTTAATCTCTTCATCTCATAGATGTTCCTAGCTACACTATTAAGGTTTCGTTAGAATATCAATTTATCTCTCCGACTTAAAGATCAGTGAAGCCGTATTTAAAAATAGAATTTCTATCTCTTTAGACTCCCGCATAATTCCAAGATAACAAGTGATGTCATTTCTAATTCCTGACACTAAAGATCAACGAAGTCTTATTTAAAAATAGAATAATAATTTTTCTCTCTGACCTAAAGAGCGTTTATCCCTCAGACCTAGGATCAAAGAAGCCATATTTGTTTCTTTATTCTCCTTTTCGTAAATCAATAATTCCCCTCGATTATGCAAATCAATTTCTCAGAAATCTGTCCCCCATCATGGGTCAATAACATTGTCTATGTGGATCGGTACTGTTAGACTCAATTGTAGATGGCAGCAGGGGTGAGCAATGGGACCTCCTGATAGGTTCCTACTGCCTTATTTTCGAAAAAAAGGGGAAACATTCCCTAAAAACTATAGAATCTTAATAAAATTCACACCATCACATTCAGCGTATTAGGGAATCTTACTGTAGAGGTTTCAAGCTCCTATCTTGAAAAATGTGGAATTTGGTATTTTTTGCCAGAAGAAAGATCACGGATGCGTATTTATTTGTTCTTTTTGTTTGTATTTTTTCTCAGGGGGTGATCGTATTGACCCCTTGGCCCTAGAAGCATCTTGAGAGGGCTCATTCGAACGAAAATTAAAAGTTCTAGTGCCTTTTAAAATTAAAAACAATTTACATAAAGGATCGATACTGTAAATGGCAATTTTGTAAGTATCATCGGTATCATGGTTTTATTGATAGCTGAATTACAAACTAATAGAAAATGAACCCTGGTGGCCTTGAACCACCAACCTTTCAGTTAATGGCCGATGATGGAAACCACTTGCACCACGACGTCATTAATTAAACTTGTAATCAAACAGTTCGAGGTAACGAACTGTATAGTAAGAGTGACTCGTCTCAATAATAACCGAAACTCTAAAAAACGGATTTTTAATATCAACAGATACATCAAAAGAATCGGATTTTTATGCTGATTTTAAATATATGAACTTCATCAAGTTTACTCATATCCATCAAAAGTTACGAAAGGAAAATTTGTCTTATTTTCAAAAAAAGGACAAAACACTCCCTAAAAGTCATAGAATCCTAATGAAAATCATATTGATTAATCATATTGATAATCATATAGATTCAGCGCATCAGAGAACCTTACTGTAGAGGGTTCAAGCTCCTATCTGCAAAAATGTGTTATTTTGTATTTTTTGTCAGAAGAAAAATCTCGGATGCGTGTTTATTCGCCCTTTTTTTTATCAGGGTTGATTGTATCGACCAGAGGTGCTATTCTTGTGCGAGTGGGAGTTTTTGTAAATTAATTAAAATTTATAGTGGATGATTTTTTTACAAATAAGCCCTTTCGCAAAATTATTGGACCTCTGGGTCGATACGATCACCCCTGGTTAAAAAAAGGGGCAAATAAACACGCATCCGTGATATTTCATCTGGCAAATCTACTTAAAGGATCGATACTATAAATTGTAATTATTTAAGTATCATCGGTATCATGGTTTTATTGATAGCTGATCAAACAGCTCGTGGTAACGAACTGCATAGTAAGAGCGACTTGTCTCAATAGTAACCGAAACTCTAAAAAACGGAATTTTAATGTCAATAGATACATGAAAAGAATAAAATTTCTATGCTGATTTTAAATATGTACGTTTCATCAAATTTAGTTTTATACATAAAAAGGAAATTTGCCTTATTGTCGAAAAAAGGGGAAAACACGCCTTAAAATTAATTGAATCTTAATGAAAATCAAACAATCAGATTCAGCGTATCAGAGAACTTTTATGTAGAGGTTTCAAGCTCCTATCTGCAAAAATGTGGAATTTTTTTTTTTTTTTTCAAGAATAAAGATCATGGATGCTTGTTTTTTTTGTTTTCACCAGAGGTGATTGTATTGACCCAGTGGTCCTAAAATGTCGCAAGAGAGCTCATTCAAACGGAAATTAAAAGTTCTAGTGCCTTTTTTGATAATAATTAAAAAAAAAATTGAATCACTTTTCACAAAAAAACTGCATTTTTGATGTATTTTCATACTGGAAGTCTTTTTCCCAAGCAAGATCGTTCCAGACAGAAGTGCAGTGCCAATGAAGCTAATCCTCAAGTACTCGGATCTTGGTGTGTCGTTTAGATAATGCATTCCTGTCTGCCTTGACAGCTGGCCAAAGGGAGGCAAAATGTGGAAAGCCCTTCTGAGGAAAGCGAATTCGTATAGTTAAAGAAAACGGTCATCACATCAATCTTTGACTTTAGAGGCTGAAGCAAGTCATATGTAGAGCAACAGCCCAACCTATTTGCCCTATTCTGGAGTGGTATCAATAGCGGTTTTGGAGCACCAGCGTATAGCGGGTATACATTTTCATCTCTAGGTCTGATGCAAGTTTTGGAGAATGGGATAATCGAGCTGGACGGAAAGTTTTTGAAACGAAGAATAACTCCCAGCTTTCTTGCGCAGGAGGTTATTACCCGGTCAAAATGGTTATTCCAAGAGAGATCGGTGGAGAAATGAATCTCCAGTAGACAATGCTCGTCGACTCTCTTTATACTTTTATTTCTGGAAATGAAGCTGGAGGGTTCAGGTGGCAACTTTGAACGGGAAATATGGAGCTCCTTTATTTTTGATGCATCAAAGTTGATCATCCATGCATTATACCACTTCTCAATTTTCAAAAGATCCATTTGTAGGGAAAGGGAGGCTTTTGTTGGGTCTTCATGTTTTGGGACGCCTGTGTGTGTCGTGGTATTGTCGGCAAAGTAATGCAGAAGCCTTGCGAGGTTGTCTCCAATGTCGTTTATGTAGATGAGGAAAAGCGTAGGTCCCAAGATGAACACTGGGGAACCCCTGCTTTGACTGGATATTAGCGAGAAATAAACTTGGCAAGAAAAACCCTCAGTGAAGAATTAAAATGACATCTCTCAATCAGTTTTAAAAGACATCCACAAACACAGTACGCATGGATTTTCTTTAGCAGGCAACTGTGCTATAATCAGTCGAAAGCTCTAGCGATGTCGAATGACAATAGCCTAATGTCATACTCAATTGCCAGAAGTTCCATCCAATCCTGATGCTGGGCAACTAGGGAGTCTAATATTGAGCTTGAGATTTTACTAGAGATGCTCTCATAGACTTTGCCAACGTAAAAGAGGAGGCTAATAGGCCTAGAGGAGCCCACGCTCGTTGGATTACCACCTGGCTTTAGAGTAGGTATAACACGGGTGGGTTTCCATGTTTTTGGGAAGGTTAAGTGAAAGCTTATCCGAAAGAGCAATGATAAAGCTCCAGGTAGTTCGGTATTGTAGGATTTGAGGTCAACATTTGGCATGTTGTCAGGACCTGTGGCTTTGGTCACATCAAGATGCCGCAAAACGCGAAGAATCTTAGGAGTAGAAAAATTGACACGATCCAGGACTGTATTGGTTAGGTCGAAGATATTTAGCACTTCTCTACCGTCGTCATCAAGATTTGAGAATTCGTCAAAAGCCTTAGTAAGAGCTTCAGCCTTTGACTGGGATTCTTACACCACAGTGCTGTTAATAAGTAGAGAACTAATTGAAGTACCATTGGACGACGGTAAAGCTTCCTTGAGAATTCTCAACCAACTCTTTGCCGAAGCATGTTGAAGCCTGGTGGCGAATATCAGCTTAACTGAAACCAGGACGCAAAATCGCAAGATCTGCTGTTTTACGCGTGTTGATGAATGCAATTCTGTCTGCTTCGCTCTTTGAAAGTAACCATCAGTTACGTGCCTTTTGCTTTGCTCCGATAGCCTTCTTAAACTAGGCGTTGAACAAAGATTTATCTTTAATGAATACCTGGATGCGCTTTGATGTGATATGTTTGTCAACTAGTCAACTATGACCTGCTGGCCCTTCATGGGGCATCTAGAAGACTGTTGGAAAAGGGAAGTACAGGAAAAGATATATGTATCTTAACCGACAATCAAGCATGCCTAAAGGCTGTTCAGAACGTAAAGAACTGGCAAAATAGAGAATTGGAATTCTAAAAAGCCCTGAATAGCTTGACATCCAAAGGAAACCAAATTAAACTGATGTTAGTCCCATGGCACTCAGGAATAAAAGGTAATGAGACGGCAGATAAAGCATCTGATGCTGGGACCTTACTAAGATATTATGGTCCAATACCTTTCATCCCAATTTCTCAGAGTTGCTGAAAAGCGGCAGTGAGGGGTTGGAGCAATAAGAGATTGGAGAAAAAGTAGTATAGGAAGGAGGGATCTAAGGGAACGAAGGAATTACTCCTGAAGTTCAACCCCACCCTAACTAAACATTTTTTTAATTAAAAGGTCCGAGATGAGAATGGTTGCAGCGCCCATAATAGGAATTGGAAATTTTTGGAAACATCTTTCTCCCAAATAGAAGGGATGAATCCCCATTATGCCTTAAATGCGAAATGGTCACAGTGGAAAAAAGAAGGCATCTGATAGAAGAATCTCCAGCTAGGATAAGATACCGGCTTGAGATATTTCATACTGTTATTGTTAAGCTGGTGAAAAGAGTACGAGAAGGAGAGGTTTGGCATCTGGCAAGGTATATGGTAAGAGTGGGGAGGCCGAACCCGACGCTGGTCGCCGGAACCGTAAATAGAGCATAGTTTTTGGGATGTAGAGGTAATTGGCCTTGAAGGCCTGAGCCTCGACCCACTGATAGTGGGTCCATCCCTCCTAATAATAGAAATGGCCAGTTGGTACTTCACTTCAGCTTTCTGTGGGCCTTCAAGAAGGAAGGCTTTCCACTGCTGAGAACAAGGAGTTTTTCTCAAACCGTCAAAATCATCCTTTTTTGCATTGCCAGATTAATCGCTCATGCTTTATTGGAGGTGGAATACGAAGGTTTTCACGTGCAATGACGGCAATGTGTTCATTTCTAGAAGCATGAGTGTCTACCTTAAAGGACTCAGGTGATGTGTAAGGAAGAGGTCAAGGCCGGAGGATTCATTTGGACCGTGATTCGTGTCAAAATCTACAAGTTGTTTCAGCCCGAATGAGAGAGATGGAACATACAAGTCCGACCCTTCCTTTTCAGTATTTTTGCTGCGAAGCCAAACGCTATAATAGACGTGGATGTCTCGATGAAGGAGGATAATAGCAGACTTAGCCTACTTGCCCCAAAAGTATTCTAGGGAGGCTTCAAGGTAGCCGGTAATCTGGCTGGTTGGTGGGTTTCACACGGTACCAACAATCACGGACTTATTTGGGAAGGCTACCCTAACCCACAGAGCTAATTCGCTTCTGGATCCGGTATATTTAGGAATAAATATGGTATATGACTCTGTAGATAAACAGTGACCCCCCCTTCTCTGTATTTAGCACCGTCACTAGGTTCACGATCTCGGATGAGGAGCGTATATCCCTGCATGGCGACCTCACTACTCTCTATTTCAGGGTTGAGATTGGTTTAAGTGATGCAAAAGGTAGATGGTTTGACCGAGTTCACTAAATATAAGAACTGGTCAAACTTAGATCTTAGACCACATACATTGCAGTGGAGAGCCGTAAAGAGGTCCTTGTGGTTGGTCATTGGACGTGCTACAGGTCGTCTACAAAAAGACTGTTTGGTCTGAGGCTTTCCATTATTGTCAATTATAACCAGGTAAAAGAAGCTTTGCCGGGTAGTTAGCCGGACAAAACCTATATATCAAATGTCATGCATCGTTAGACGGGGATCGGTGGCAACTGCCAATGGCAATGCAATGATAATGGCCAATTACTGTAAGTCTGTCAAAAAAGTTCTTCATCATAGTTGAAGCAACAGCTGGTACCTAATAAATAGCAAATGACAGGCAAATAAAAGTTTATATTGAAAATATTGATGGGAATTCAAAAAAGAGCTTGAAAACCGTACAAATTGGCAATGAATTGGATCGGAAAAAGCTCCACTATAGAATTCTTCGCAGAAGATTTTTAGCCACTGCTATTAAAACCCCGACAAATTCCTACTTTAGCCTGTACCTCCCTGTTATGTCTTTTTGTATATATAGCGTCCCATCGATGGCTAAGTGGTTGTAATTACTTAGCCAGAGGTTTACACTATCCTACCTTGAATAATCCCTCTATCAACCCCTTAGTAAGACGAAATTATAATAGCGTTTTGAGAAAAATAACCAAGCAAAAAGAAAATCGTTTAAGGTATATCTCCCCACCGAAACAAGTAGTTTGTGACAAACCTAGTACTTTAACTTACACCAAAATAAAAAAATGCTTATATTCCTAGGTTAAAGAAACCTAGATAGACAAAACTGTACAACATGTCATCAAAATAATTATTCGAGTAATGCATTGAATTTAGGTTTATTCTTATTGGAAGTTTTTAGTATAAATAAATTTCAATATTAAAAAATAAAAAAAAGGGCAACCGGTGCCTTGTAAACGGTGCAAACGGTGCCTTATTCACTAAGGATTGAGTCTCTTCTTGGTATAGCCTTGGAGATTGAGTGTCGCTGTAAATACTCTGTAACATTTTGTTTTGTCACATATTAGTTATTAGTTAGTTTATTTTAATATCTTAAAATTCTTATTTCAATACGAAGATTATGCAAGATTAGACTTATATTACAGGTTATAAATCTCTTTTGAATTTCTTTTTAAAACGATATAATTAAAAACCAAAAACCATAATTCTTTCAAAATAAATCCTTTACTCTTTCTTAACTCCTGTGTTTTTTAACCTTATCTCAAGTATTAGGTATGGGTTATTTCTGGCACTTCTTCTGATATATATTAATCTTCTTTTATTTATTTATTAACCAGCAGAGTTTGATGTCCCCACGCTACACGCTACTCTAACTCTTGTTAATTCTCCAGATCCTGTTTAAACCCGTTTAAACCAGCTTTGCGTCTCACTTTCAAGACTATTAGACTATCTGTCTTGGTGTTTTCTCCAATTAGCCATGGCTTGATGCCAGCAACTTGATTTTGATTCAAAAATCTTCAGACTCGGTCCAACAAGGCCATTTTAAAAGGGAATAAAAGTTTTCTTTAGGATCATGGTTGATGATTCTTTGACGGAATTCAATTTTCAAATCAATAGCTTTTACAAAATTCAACCGATATTTACACAAGCTGAAATTCGCAGAGAGTTTCGTTTTAATAAACTAAAATGAAACTCGTTTAATGCGAAAAAATTCAAAAGTTTATTCGTTGATAGAAAGACAACCACCCAATACCTTGTTTCTCTAATCGACTACACTGAGAAAATCATCAAAAACCCTAATTCCTGGCAAAAGTTAATTTCAATTGACCATCAAAAATCATTTGACCTTGTTAACCACCATAAACTAGTTGAGAAACTCGCCAGGGAATTTAATCTTTATTCGTTCTTTGTTAAATTAAATAAAAAAAACAAGTTTTTTAAACTGAAAGTAAGGAGCGACATTAAAACTTAAAACGAACAGAAATTATTCCGAATATAAAACGGGCTGTCCCCTTCTCACGCCTCGCTCTTTCCGCTAAAGTTTTTTATTGTTTTAAAAAATAAAGTTGTGAGACAGAGTCAAACTTTAGCGTAAAGAGCGAGGCGTTGAGGAGGGGACAGCCCTTTTCATATACGGAATAATTTCTGTTCGTTTTAAGTTTTAATGTCGCTCCTTACTTTCAGTTTAAAAAACTTGTTTTTTTTATATTTAATTTCTGATCGTTTTTTAGTTAATGCAGCTTTCATTTTGGCTCACCGTCACTGAATAAATAAACAACATTTGCATAAAATTTTTACTTTTCTTTTGCTAAATGGCTGTATCTAAATTTGGTTCTGACGTAATTTACAAATTAACTTACGTAACGAACTTCTATATTCGTATATTTTTCTTCTGGCAAAAAATACGAAGTTGCAGATTTTTGCAGATATGAGCTTGAAACATATGTAATAGGGTTTTCTGAGACGCTGAATCTGACGGTGTGATTTTCATTAGAATTCTTTCACTTGTAGGGGATCTTTCCCCCCTCTATAAAAATCAGGTAAATTTTCTCAGGCTCGTAGCCTTTGATGAGTAATACTAAACTTAATAAAATTTATATATTTAGAATCAGCATTATAAGCCCGTTCTTTTTATACATTTATTGACATCAAAATTCCGTTTTTAAATGTTTCGATTACTATTCAGCCGTATCGCTTGTTTTTTTTTATTGTTTTTTTTTTATTACGTATATGTTATTACGTATATGAGGGGGTTCTTTCCTTAGTCAATACCACGCTCTTTACGTTAAAAGTTAAAAAGATTTAATTCCCAAACCCCTGAATCACAAAGGCCGTTTAATTAGAATAGATAGCTCTTTTGAAAGCACTAAAAAAAACTGTAGCGTAAAGAGCGAGGTATTGACTTGGGGGAGAACCCCCTCATATACGTAATAATTTCTGTTGGTTTTAAGTTCTAATGTTGCTTCTTACTTTCAGTTGAAAAAACTTGTTTTTTTTAAATTTAATTTCTGATCGTTTTTTAAATAACGCTTGGAAATCCGGCGCCCCCTTCATAGAAATGTCCCTTACCCCAAAGATACATCCTCCACGGAAAGATTCTTCCGAGTAACCCCCTCCTCCAGCCCCCCCCCACCAGAAAAAAATCCTTCCTGAAAATGTCTGTATACTTCCCAATAACCAATACAATATGAAGCAATGGGCAAAGTTCATAACTTGCAAGTAGTATTGGTACAATCTAAGAGAGAGGGCAGGTGGGAAATTACTGTGTCAATCTAAGAGAGAGGGCAGGTAGGAAATTACTGTGTATAATATAAGGTACGAGACAGGTAGGAAATTACTGTGTATAATATAAGGAAGAGGGCAGGTAGCCAATGTAGCTATAACAGTTTCAAGCGGACAGTACTCCCATATAGCTATAACGATTACAAGCGGACAGTCCCACCATATAGCTATAACAGTTTCAAGCGGACAGTACTCCCGCCATACAAGCAGACAGTGTAATGACCGGAATTCAACCACCGTGAAAATTCGTGCTCTGTTCAAAGTGCGTGATGTTTCCTTTGTTTGAAGTTGTGAAATTCTTTCTGTAATTTAATTTGTTTAATTAATTTACATAAATTAATTTATTATTAATTAATTTACATAATTATATTAATTTTTTTTTATTGATGTCATTTTATTGTTCTGTAATGATGATATTTTTCTTTTCCAATGATACGATTTTTTACATTCTAAGTATCTTCCCATTGATTTATATGAAATTTGGGTTTGATGTAGGAATCGAACGTGAGACCCATGATTTCCTAAGGTAAAAGAACGACACGTTAATCGACTGAACCAACAAGCTATTGAACATATTATGATTTTAGAAAAACATTCAATGAATTGTTTCTGGGACATTGCCCAACTGATGTTAAGCGTCACAATATCGTAACAGGTTCATTCCATTGAACTGGAACAAGTTCAAGCACATTCGATTTGTCAACTGGATTTTTGATAGGTGTTAAAAGTGACATGTCTCGGGGCATTTTTATGGCATCATCATGAGAATATGCATACCACGATAATTTGAGATGCATACTAGGCAAACAATTTCTTCTGATACTTGGGCCCCAAGTCCTACCCCTATCCCTCCACCCTATCCCTACACCATCCCTCCAACCCCTATCCCTCCCCCCGCCCCCCCAACCCCCCCCCACCCCAACATTTTTGTTTTTTTTAACTTTTTTTAACTTTTTTTGACATCTCTTAGAATGTCATGAAACACACTTAAAACACAAAAAATTCATATTTAATGTTTTCCAACTTCAAAATGGGAATGATATAGTTATGTATGTCGCAACTTTTACTATTAGAAAAATAATGTTTGTAGTGACCAATTTTTTTTTTTTTCTCTTTTTTTTAACTTTATTTTCAACTTTTTTTCATCTCTAAATCATATCAGAGTAATAGAATGAAAATTTCTATTTAAGTTTTTAAACATATTGTCGTGCATACTGTTAATGAGGACAGATTATTCTCTTTAAACATTTTTTTTTTCATGAAAAACAAACTATTTTTTCTTCTTTTTTAAGGCCAATTATGAAGAATGGGTTATAAAAGAATAAAATAAAAAACACACAAACACACACACACACAAACTTACACACACTCAAACAAAAACTTACACACACACACAAAAACTAACAAACACACAAAAACTTACCCGAACACAAAATAATGATAGCGATCACAAAAATGAACACACACGATCAAATACAAACACAAAAAAACTCACTCTCAACACAAAGACAAAAAATACACACACACAAAAACTTACAATATCATATAAAATTAGACAATAATTTGCTCTTAAACAAACACAAAAACTTACACACACACAAAAACTTACACACACACATAAAACTTCACAAAACAAAAACGCATCCCACCCAACAAACAAAAACTAACACACACAAAAAAAATTACTCACAAAAAAAAACTTACACACACACAAAAACATACACAAACGCAAGAAAACTTCCAAACCAAAGAACCAACTTACACACACACAAAAACTTTAACACCTGCAAAAACTTACACACGAACAAAAACTTACACACACACAAAAACTTACACACACACAAAAACTTGCAAAAGCAAACTAACATACACACACACACAAAAACTTACACACACACAAAAACTTACACACACACAAAAACTAACACACACACACACGCAAATTACACACACACAAAAACTTAAAATCAAAATAAACCTTACACACTATAACAAACTTACACACACACAAAAACTTACACACACACAAAAACTTACACACACACAAAAACTTGCTCACACACCCGAACTTACACACACACACAAAAAAACTTTCGACCCCAAAAAATCTTAAAAACACACAATTAATGTGACGCACATAGGAACTTACACACAAACACACAAAAACTTAGACGCAATCAAATATTTACACGAAGAAAAAAACTTACACACACACAAAAACTTACACACACACACAAAAACTTACACACACACACAAAATCTTACACACACAAAAAGAAACTTACAAAAACACAAAAACTTACACACACACAAAACTTACACACACACAAAAACTTACACACACACACGAACAATTACACACACACAAAAACTTAAACAAACACAAGAACTCGACGACACTATCATTATTACACACACACAAAAACTTACATGCAACAAAAAACTTACAAACCCACAAAAACTTACTCACACAAAAAAAAACTTACACACACACAAAAACTTACACACACACACACACAAAACTTACACACACAAAAAAAAACTTACAAACACACATAAACTTGTACACAGGCACAAAAAATTACAAACCAACAAAAAACTTACACAAACAAAAAAAACTTAAACAAATAAAAAAACTTATACACACACAGAAACTCAGAAACAAAATAAAACTCACAGACACAAAAAAACTTACACACACACAAAAACTTACACTTACAAAAAATCATACACACACATAAAAACTAACTCACGAAACAATATAATAAACCACAGGTAAATACACACACACAAAAACTACCACGACCACAAAAAAACTTACACCCGAAACGGCCCATGACCAACCAAAAGCAAATACCCACACAAACACGATTACACGAGCACAAAAACTTAAGAATATACAAAAACTTACACACACACAAAAACTTACACACGCAAAAAATAAATACAACCCAGAAACTTATATACGAAAAAAAACTATCACAAATACAAAAACTTAAACACACGAAATAACAAAAACACACAAAAAATTACAACAAAAAAAAACATTACTTACACAAACAAACTTACAAACACATAGAAACTTACACACACGCAAGAAACCACAGAAAATAAAGAATTAAAAAACATACAAAAACGAAAAAACACACATAAACTTACACACACAAAAAAACTTACGGACACAAAAATTAAATCCAACACAAAAAATTACACACACACAAAAACTTAACCACAAGCGCAAAAATACACACACAAAAAAAAACTAAGAAAAACAAAAAATTACACACACACAAAAACTACCAAGCACAAACAAAAGATAACAATCACACAAAAAAACTTAAAAAAAAAAAAAACTATTACACACACACAAAAACTTACAAACATAAAATATTACACACACACACAAACTTAAAAATACGAAAACAAATACACACACACACACACAAAAACTAAAGAAAGCACAAAAACTATACCCAACAAGATTAAAACAAAAATAACAGAAAAATACAAACACAAAACAATTTTAATACCCGCAAACAATTACACACACACAAAAACTTACCCAAAAACAACATATTACACACACAAAAACTTACAAACACACACTCTAATACACACGCACAAAAACTTACACACACACAAAAACTTCACTAAAAACAAAATTACTAAAACACAAAACTTGAAAAAACACAAAACATACACACACACAAAAACTTAAGCATAAAACCAAAATTACACACACACACACAAAAACTAACACACCAGAAAGAAAAATCCAACACACAAAAACTTACACACACACAAAAACTAACAACCACACACAATAATACACACACACAAAAACTTTCACACACACAAAAAATTACGCAACCACAATAACAAAAACACACACACAAACTTAAACACATAAACAAAAACTTACACACACACACAAAAACTTACACACAAAAAAACTTAGAAAAACTCATACTCTTACACAAAAAAACAATCATACACACACAAAAACTTACACACACACACACAAAAACTTCAACCTAATCTAAAAAACACACACACAAAAACTAAACAAACAACAAAAACTTTAACACAACTCAACAAATCATAAAAATTACAAAATTACACACAAACACAAAAACTTAAAATAACCATAAAAATTAACCAAAAACAAAAAATTTAAAGAACAATCACTAAAACACACATACAAAAGAATACACACACACAAAAACTATAAACCAACCAAAAAGTAACACCTACACAACACCAACTTACAAAACAAAACAAAATTAAAAAAACACAAAAAAACTTTCAAACAAACACAAAAACTTACACACACAAAAAAACTTACACACACACACAAAAACTTAAACAAACAAACAAAATTACAAAAATACAAATACTTACACACACACAAAAACTTACACACACAAAAACTTACACACACACACAAAAAAACTAAGAAAAAAGCAAAAAATTTCTCTCAAACACACTAAATAAACCACAAACAAAAAATTCCACACACACACAAAAACTTAAACACGCACACAAAAACTTACCCTCTCACACTAACTTACTAACATAAAAAATTACAGACCTCCAAAAAAACATACACATACACAAAAACTTACACACACACACAAAAACTTAAAAAATCACACTAAAATACAAACACAAAAAAACTTACAGACAAAAAAAATTACACACAAACAAAAACTTACACACACACAATTAAAAACTTAGACACACAAAAACAAACACCCACACAAAAACTTACACAAACACAAAAAAACAAACACACAC
>NC_142814.1:14051811-14097392 GCF_049724085.1 Artemia sp. Qi Xiang Cuo
CCGCCCAGGGGGGGGTCCCACCCGCAGCCGGCCGGCCTTCGGCCCCGCGGTCCCCGGGGGGGGGCCCCCACCTTTAAATTCACCGTAATCAAGTTCAACTGTGCTAGTTCCCGTGTGTGTATTTTGTTGTACAAAAAGTGTTGCATAGAAAAGTGTTTTGTTTTTTTTTTGTACCGAAATGTGTTTAAGTTGACAATAAGTGCTTTAAAAGATGGACAGAAAAGTGCTTAAAGACAATAAGTGCTGATGATGGACAAAAGTGTTTTATATTGTACATAGAGTGTTATCATTGTTCATGTTGAACAAATAGTTTTCATTTTGACCATCGGAGAAATTTTGTCAACTGCTCTTGTTGAACAAGTGTTATTTTTATCGTTGCAGTTCATGTTGACTACAAATATTTGTTTTCATGCAGTGCCGAAATAAATGCTGGCATGAAATATTGTTTTTGTTGTTGTTGAATAGATAGATCTATGGGGAAATTATTACTACTTATTCATTGAGCACATATGATTTACAGTTAGGTGCAGTCCGACTGTTGTCAACAGCATGTATCAATTTAAAACACCCTTCAGATCGTTTCTGTGTGGTCCCTCAATGTCGGGGAAAACAACACTTTTAGCTAGAATAATTCAAAATTGCGATAAAATGTTTTTGAAGAAACCGAAAAAAATCTACTATTGCTCTAGTATTTGGCAGTAGTCCTATGATCAAAGAAAAGCTATTGACACATCCATACCAATACAATTCATACTGGGACTTGATGTTTTCAATAGTATTGAATCGAACTCGTGGCTGATTATTTATGATTTGGCTTACTCTATTGAACAGTTCTCGCAGGAAATATTAAAACTGGTCACCGTTTTCTCCCATCATGAACGCATTTACGTTACTCTGGTTCTACACAATATCTTTCATCAGATAACATTTATGCTAACCCTTTCTTTGAATTGCACAGTCTATATTATCTATCGAGTTGTTCGTGATTCTATCTCGCTCATAACTCTCAATAATCAGATATACCCCGGCGCCCCTAAATTTCTGTTGTCAGAGTACACTCAGGCGACTAGAAAGCCGTACGGTTACATTTTGTTGGATCTTAATCAGAGCACGCCCGAGGATCTACGTGTAGTCACCGACATTTTCAACAATGAAATTACAGTATATCTTCCGGTGAACAGTAGAAAAGACTATTAGTTGCCATTATGACACTGAAGAAACTACACGCACTACTGCATATGTTGAACGTTTTTATTATGTCAACTCAGTTGTTTAAGACTGACACACTCACACCCTTTGTTTGCAATAATTTCCTGAACCTCCTATCTAAACTTTGTTTAACCTCAAACGAGGGTAATGTTCAAATGTAAGAAGGTTCTAGATAATGGACAAAGCAACATCGTTCCACTGTCCGCGATTGAGATGTTAAAAACAAAGTGAACCAATTTTAAAGAACGCGGCTCTGCCGAGTAGGTAGTGAATTTTTCATAATTTGACGGCAAATACTTGCAGGACTTGTAAGTAGTTTTTTATAGTGAGAATGGCGAAAACACTTAAATTGACATCGTTTGAACTTATCCTCTCACTCGTCGAACATTTCGAAGAAAATCTAAGCAGATTCATTAACGACGAGAATATTGCCGATGATAAAAAACTGCTTTTACTACAAGATGCATTGCGACGTGTGGACAAACTTAAACCATATCGTGAGAGACCCATCATCACCGATCCCTCTAAACAGGAAACATCTCTTCAAGATTTTGCACAATCAAAGGAGAAGGACTTGAATTCGATTGAATCAAAAATTGGAAACCTATTGCCACTGACCTATCGAGAACAGAGTAAAAGAGTATTATCTTATCTCGTGATGGAAACTGGCGATCAAGTTCAAGTCGATAGCACAGGGAAACGAATTATAATTCAGGGAAAAAGTTATAATCTAGTTGATTTAATTTGTGATATGGTAACGAATCATAAAGGACTTTTATCCTTTGACAATAATCTATACACCTTTCTGTGTGTATCAAACTTTCCCAAAAGTCTTATTGGCAATAAGCAAATTCTAAAGAAACTAAGAGAATATAGTCCAACTCCAACATCATTTAAAAAAGAAGAAGAAGATTCAATATTTGAAGATACTAGCAGCACCAGTGATTTTACAACACCTGTGGCTGCTAGTCAAAAGCGAAGACGAATTGATTCGCCCTCCAGTGTGCAAAAGGGGATTGGACATTACACTACGTGTTTACGCTCGAAATGGATGAAGTTTTGAAAGGCGTCAATAAATATGTTGGTAAGGTAGAGAGTTTAAGTTCTCCCAAAACGCTTTTTAGAGTGGCTTGCACCACCACATTGGCTATTTCAAAAGAGTATATTGGGCGTGAGCCAGTTGTCCCGTTGAGTCGAAAACATTTGCTTCGCACTAAACACTCTTGACAAACTCCAGCCTTTTCCACTCCGCAATTAAATCACATGGAACGTTTCTCTCAAGTTACGCTAAAGTAATGTCTCAGTATAACTTAAAACACCATTCTAATGTTACTTAGTATCTTTAGTCGCTATGCATATGCCATGATTTGTACTGAGACATGTAGGGGTCCATATTAAATACATTGATTATTTGACTGGTGTTCATGGCGCCAAGTCTACTAGAACACTACCTTCGGGAGTGATTTCCCAATAGCTTTCATATTGATTTAGTGATATTAGGGCAATACTCTTAGCCAATGGGTCGGCAAATGTACACTCTAAACGCACACTCCCCGTACGTACTATACTCATATCTTGTGTGCCAAACAAATCCAGTACAATGATACCATGTGTTTTAGCAAACATATATTCGGTTATACCATTTTCAAATAGTTGTGAATCATGATCTAGGGTGTTTATTTCCAACTTGAGAATTTTTCTATAGTAGCTATTAACAGATAGATTGTAAAGGGTGATACTGTTTACTATGCATACACGAGATGAAAGTCCAAACCTTTTGAACTTCTTTGGATATTCTGGCAACGATCTAACTGCACGAGCGCTCTTTACAAATGCCAACGCTAATTTCGAGGGGATTTCGCCATTGATAAAGGATGAGTCGGTAAAAGTGTGTTACCACACATCTACATGTAGTTGTGGTTTGATTGCATTATTGCCAAGCATTTTGAAATTGGCAACTTTTGTTAGCAGTTTTTCCTTAGCCTAAGAAAAAGAAATCAAGAAATTTTGTATAAACCCCTTAAATAGCGCCTTGTTTAGGGAGAGACTTTAATTGCGATTGACAACACGTTCTTTTCTCACTATGAAATTGGAGGGTGCAAGCGTTAGTTTTATATACACTTTAACATTGGGCGGCAGCCATTGGGGTATATTAAATATTTCATGATATATTTTTCCGACTAGATGTAATTCACTAGTTGTAGCATTTTTAAGTGCATCTGTACTATCAGTATTAGTAATATATTCATATCCATTGGAGGCGCCTCTTAATTCCTCGTATGACTTTGGTGTCATCAACATGAATTGAATATAGCTTGCATAGTTTGGGAGATTGTTGCTTGTGCTCACCAGCGTGCCATTGATGTAGACACTAATTTGACGAAATAAATTATGTAGTATACAATTTTCATAGGATATCCCATCGGCTCGAAGTGGCATTGTATTATTGGATTTCCGGACTTTCATTTGTAAATCTATAAATGTGGACGATAAATCTATGAAGTAGTCTTCATTATAATAAGTTTGAAAAAAGATATTATCGGGGAGGGGATATTGTGAATAAAATTTTTAATAGTATCCATGGTGGACACTTACATCGAAAAGTTCGGCATTGAATATATTCAGTGATGCGGTTATGGAAGGTTGAGAATCCTTATGCGGTAGGTAGGACATCTTAGGTGAAGAAATCTAGTTTCGATCTAGCAATATTCTTTCAGGGGATCCTGCTTAAACTACGTTTTGGACTTTTCCTTCTATTATTTTCCAAAAGGGACGTCTATCGGGTTCAACCTGATTGGAGAATGATGAGGGATGCACTGGTTTTTGAAACGTTTAAGACATTACATTTTTGTTTTAGTCCCTCACTAAGGGTTTACGCACTAGACGTATAATTTTCCAAAGCACTTTTTTTAAAATCCTTGCCAGAGCCCCAATCGTATAGTGTAGAGGATGCAAAATCTGTCGCAGCCGGTACAAGATATTTTCTAGCCAGTGGTAGTGAAGAACAAAACAGCTAAGCAAACCAGCTGCCAAGACCATGGCCAGACACTGACGAGCGGCCCTTGTAGTAGTCCATTCCATTGCCCTGTGGTCTCGGGCCAAGAGTGGTAACATAGCAGTCAATATCAGGACAAGTGAATACCACTTTTTTTATTAGACATCTTGTTGTTGAGCGATGGGTCGAAAATGGCATGTAATCACAGCCAAACCTTTCGAAATTGCTATTGGATCACCCACTTCTGTTCTTAGTGTTAACTGACAGAGTTCCAAATAGGAATTGTTTACGGGAATATACTGAAGATGCTTTATATTGTAGTGATGAATATGTTCTTGATTGGTTTTTCGTTCAAGAACTCGTAGGAGGCCCCCTCTACAAACTCTCCCTTACAGACCCAACATATTTTTTTATTTTTAATCGCGAGACGATCCTCTGCAGACAGCACCATTGGATAATGGGTATTTCTCAAACGAGAAATAGCACCATTAGCCGTGCCAATCAGTTTAATCAATGCCTTGACCATGCACTCGTCTCCCTCATCCAATGTTTCAACTATTTCTAACAACCGCATGGTGTTAGAACTGTCTCTTTGTACGTGGGTATAGGACAATGCAATGGCCTGATGTTCTTTGATACGGTTTGGATATTGTGGGTCGTTCACCTCCACCAACTTAGCTTCACAATCCAAAGATAGTTTGTTGCACTGGAGAAGGGTATTTTGAAAATTTTTGAAACGTAAAATAGCCCTATCCCCTGAAACCGTTTCCACTGTCTGGTAGCCATGGCGGCTACAATGCCTCAAATGATTTTGCAACTTTAGTTCAGTCCAAAATCTAGAGAGGCATGTTGGACAGTAGAAACATACCCCCTTATTCTTACCACCCCCCAGAACTCTACTAATGTCAGTGATAGGGTTAAAATGACCGATTGCGTTCGGTTGACTAGGTGGCATGTATAACAACCAAACCCAGTGTTTAACCAAATCAACTGAGGAACCCCTTACGGGGAAGACCACCCCCTTCGTTTTAGAGTGAACCCCATCTTCAAATTCTGTTTCGTATTGTACCATAGTAACGCTAATATTTAAGTGGGCATTAACCATTTCAAAAATGTCAATAGATTAAAGTGTCACTGGGTATTTCCCCTCTAAACAAGAAAAATCTACAACTGGGAAATGGGAGCCTTCCTTCCCATGTACAGCCCAATGATCTAAATTCTTCTTGGTAGCGTCCCGAGCTAGAGGCTCGAATGCTGATATGAGGAAAGCATATCTGAAACACTTTTGATCTGTTTCAAAACAGATCCGCTGGACACCACGACAACCTACTAGATCTTGATTATAATTTAAAACAGTATCCCTCTCAGACCTAGCCCCCCTCTTAAAATAAAATCTTTCTTTAATTTACATTTATTTACACTGAAATTTTCAACAAATAAAACAAGAGATCCACTACTATTTTCATTATAGTTCTCGAAATGTGTTATAACTTGATCGACCCAATCTATGAAGGCTCCCTCATAATTTTCCAAATTCGGATAAAACAAACGCATCTCGGAATGTACAAAATGATAGTAAACCTCACTTTTCCCCTCGTTTAAATAAAATACCTTTAGAACAATGGAAACCTTAATTGAATCCCTACCCCCCCACAACTGAATCGGGTTCTCCAGAAGTGCACGAATTTTATCTACATAGACATGCACAATTTCTACAGGGTCAAAAAAAATTTCCCCTCATAAGTGTATTAAAGGGATCTCCAAACGTTGCAGTGAAAACAACTATTGTATTTAAAATTATATTCGACAGCTGAAAGTCTGGGAGAGTTGTACCCTCCTCCCCCGCGTGTATATTACCCCCTCCCCCAAGTTGTTCCACAATAGGGCTATGGGAAGCCGCTTCATTCGATTGAAGTGGGGAAATGTTCATGTAATCAGAGGGGGAAGGGTTTCACCTCAATCCACCTACAAACTCATCCAAAAGCAGCATAGTATTTGGAGTTACCAATACTAAGTCTGAATCTGAATTATCTACATTACCCTGCTCAGCTGTGCTACTATCAACATTTAAAAAAAAATCACTTAAAAGGTCATCAATGTTAATGGGTATTTCTAGGGAATTACCATGCCATTCTCTGATAGTAGATGCTTCATTATTGTAAATCCCCATTGGCGAGTACGGAACCAGGACAACCTATAAATGAAAAATAGCTTATTTTAAAAGAGTTCAAATCACCCCCCTACTATTTAAAATTTTGATTACTATTTACGTATTTTTTAAAACGTACTTAGTAGTAGTAGTAGTAGTAGTAGCAGTATGCACACAGTAGCATTTGGTTAATTAACTGTTCCCCCTCAACTATTGATATTCTGAAAGTTCCAATTTCCAACTTAATATATGATATTTACAATCTAATACGCCGCTTTAAATAGTATTTACAATTTGTTTTTGTTCAAACAACTCCAACCCTCCCCAATTTCCACTATTAAACCCCCCCCCCCCAGAGCCGGTCATCACGGTGCGCCCCCGTGGCACGTCCCGCAGTGCTTCCCGAGCCTGTTCTGGCCTCCAAGCCGGCCCCACCTTAATATAATATATTTACAAACTAAAACATGGCATAATAGGTTTTGATTTTGTTCAAACAATTCCTCCAAATAAAATTTAATATTAATAATCTTTATCTGCTCTGGAAAAAAACCATATGTGAAAAGAATAGCCTTCTCCTGTCATGATACATAACATATTAATGTAAAAAGTTTTTTTTCTTTTAAATAATATTTTTATTTGCAATGTTAACATTTCGTTTGCAACGCAAAAGAAATTATATAGCCTTACAACGACCAAAAAATAGTGTCTTTTTGGATTCACTAATCTAATTTAGCATAAGGGTGAATGCACGCACTTGACGTGATTCAAAAGGTAGAACATTATATTTCCTTTGGGGAGAAAAAATCTTTCAATATTCCCGCTGAGAAATACTTTTACGCAGTGTTCGAAAATGTTGCATGTAGAAAAGGCCTTATAAAAGTTGGAAGAAATTGATAGATATTTCTATATGAAAGGTAGGAAAAAAATGCTTACATCTGCATATCCCGGCTGCACTTGGGCATCCGAAGGACCAGGTAGTGCATGCTGGAGGGCCACTTCCTGACCTTGCATAAGTGGGGCAGCTCTTGAAGGCCCAGGCAACGTATGATGGAAGGTGGACGGGCCGGCGGCGATATGTTCTTGCGCGACTGGACCGGCTATTTTACGATCTTGCATAGATGAGCCGGCAGGGTTCACCATATTATAAGAAGCCGACCAATCTCTCTTTAACTTTCTGCCAGGCTGCATTGGGGCTGGCACTGATGGGGCTGCCTCACCCTCTCTGGCTTTCTTGGACGGAGGGGGTACGCATTCTTCATAATTTGCCTTAAAAAGAAGAGAAAAAAGTTAGTATCAAAATAATTTGACCCTTTTTTACAGAAAGAAAGTTAGTACCCTCATCCATATAATTTTGTTTAGTTTATCACTAAGAAAGCACAACGTAAAAAATTTCGCGAGAAATATATTAGGCTTAGAAATCAAATGTTTTTATTAGACAATCAGTAGTCTATGGCCATAGGATAGGAATCATTGTTTCTATTTTTACCATTTAGAAAAATATTAAATTTTCCGGTCTATAGGCTTTAAATTAGATCGTTAACCCATCGACATGTAGGCCTATATTTTGCAAACAGAGGTTAAAATGCTATTCAATTTATACGTAATATTAGCTTCATGCAACTCCCAAAGCCTTTTCTAGCCCTGCTTGCTTAATTAGTGTTTTAATTTGACAGAAGAATAGTTACATTGACATGACTGCGTTTGTAAACAAAACCAGAAAAAGGGTGACTAAGTAATTATATGCTTGCGGAAATGTATTGTCAAGTTAGCGGCTTAATAGCGACGGGTGTCACAGAGAAATAATAAATTTGAGAAATTGTATTTCTTTTTGCGGTGGTTAGCTTTCGATGGTAAAATAATATATTTTCGTTTTCATTGCAAAGTGATGTTTGTATTTGCGTGGTGGGGGGGGGGTTTTAGCTGGAAATATAGAGGGAAGGAATTTATCAAAATGGTATTTCTTTTTGCGAGAATTTGGGGTTGTAAGACAAGGGGGGAGGGAGGGGGATATTGTTAGACCCTAATTCGAAAATAACTTGTTTCTCTACTTCTATACAGATTGCATAGGCATAGCTTAATTATTACCTAAAATCGTTTTAATTTGACGGAAGAATAGTTCCGTTGACCATGTTTGTAAGCCGGAAAGGGTGATAGCTAATTATAGGCCACACATTGGAGTCTTGTGTCAAAACAGAACGACATTTTCACTAAAAATTGACAGAAGTCAGCGGTCACTTTAAATCACAATAGAGAAAGGCTTATAATTTAACAAAAAGAAAATTATTTCTTTTTGCGAGAATTTGGTTGTAAAACAGTGAGGGGTGAGGGGGGGGGTAGGTTTCGAGGGTAAAAAGAATATATTTTGCGTTTTCCATTGATTATAATGATGTTTGTATGGTTTGGGTGGGGGGGGGGGTTTGGGGTAAAGGAATATATTTACGTTTTAGCTGAATAGACTGGAGGGTATCCAGGGAAAATTCGTTTGAAAATAAAAAATGTACTTACATGGTAAATTGTAGTTGCCAAGGCTTCAAGTTCATCAAATTTATCCATTGTTGCTTCAATTGTGTCACAATACTTTCTGATAATTGAATCACTTTGCATGTCCGTTATATACGAAATCTCAAGGGCGAATTGTTATGTAACGGGGAAATCATATGTAAGCAGGTCTCTGATTGGCTGAGAAGGAGGATGTATCCGACTCGCTGATTGGCTGAGAAGGAAACACGTGATCTAACTGTTTCCGGGAATGTCATAACATTTGGCTCGAGCAACAACAACAAATACTATTTCTGGACACCATGACATTCACGATCGATTACGCAATCAAGTTCTCGGAAATTCACTTCCCCTCGAGTCCTAGATCAATAACATTGTCCCCGTTAGAATTCAATGCGCATGTGCAACCTTCGTTCCGGAGTTATTACAAATAGAAACATCAAATAAATCGACCTTGGAAAAAAGAGGTCATTGACCGATTACGCAATCAATCTCCCTAGGGAGGCTATGCCCATATTTGGGGTGCAAAAAAGTTATAGGTGGCAGCAGGGGTGCCACATGGGAGTATAAGATAGCTTTCTACTATTGTGGTAGTTTTACGCTTGGAAGATTTGACTTTATTGGAAGATTGACAGTTTTTTCCTTCAATTGAAACGCCTAAGCGATCACTAAAAGTTTCATCGCAATACCTTTAGCCTCATTAGATGCATTAACTGTAGTGGTAGCAATAAAAGTATGCATATAGTGCCTTCTGGCTAGTTCAAAATCCCCAACAACTTACCCTTAAAGGTCTAAATTAATGCTATAAGCTGGTCCTCAGACATTGCTTTGTCACATTTTTGAAAGTCCACCGGCTCAGAGTTTTTTTTTATTTAGTTCAAAATCCACCTAAATATTCCTCAAAACCTTTACCTTAATACTCTTAGCTTGTGCAGTAGCAATAGTTGTAGCAGTATTAGTAGCAATATGGGCATAGCACCTTTTGGTTTCTTCAACATCCCCTTCAACACATGGTGAAGGTTTCAGTTTAATAGTTACCATCAACCATTCCTGAAGCATTTCTGATGCGTTCACTTGACAACCTGTGTTGGCATAGTGTGTTTCGATTTAGTTCCATACAGCTTCTGTATATCCCAAATTTATCACATTGATATCCTTTATCACCTTAACGTCTTGATTTGTCGCTTAGTCTCAGTAGTAGTAGTAGTTGTAGTAGCCATAGAATTAATTGTAGTAACCTAAGTTTTTGTGGCAGTAACAGTAGTAGAGGTAGTAATAATAATAACTGTAATAGTTGTGTGAGTAGAAGCAGAAGTATTAGGATTCAAATATTTTCTTTTGGTTAGTGTAACAACCCTCACAACAAGCCCTGTTCGTTTCAACTTCACATACCTAACTGTAGATATTGCTGTTACACCCTCTTGGCGACCTGCATACAGGGCGAGTTCTGATTCAGTTCATCTTCTCCCCTCAAAATTACTTAAAAATTTCACCTTCATGCCCCTAGGCATAGTTGTAATGGTAGAAACAATAGTAGTATTGAATAGCGGTAGTACTACTAGCAGCAGTAGTACTAACCTATTGACTTTTGGTCAGTTGAACATCCCTCTCATTAAGTCCCGGAAGTTTAAACTTAATACCATTCGCCATTGCTGATATATCCTTTTGATAACCTGTGTGTCTGTATCTTGCACATATCGCCTTTTCGTGATATGATCTTCCCCTTTAAATATTCTCTGAAAGGTTCGACTTAAAACCCAAATCGACTCTTGAGATACGCTATTTTGACTATGTGCATGCACGTAGCGTCTGTTAATTTAGTTCAAGTTTCCCCTTAATGCTGTAAATGGGGTAGTGTGGTAGTAGTAGTTGTGGTAGTTGTTGTAGTAGTGATAGCAAGAAAATATTGCCTTTTTGATCGTCTCCCTTATCATTTCCTGAATGTTCCAAATTAATATACTCAGTCATTCCTGTGTTGTACCCTTTTGACAATCCGTATACACATAGCGTGTTTTGATTTAGTTCAATACTCCGCTAAAAATTCTCTGAAATACTCACCTGAATACCCTACGTCTTCTTGGAAAGTGAAGTTTAAATATGCAAACCTTTCTCAATAACATATACTATGTGTAAACAATGAACAAATTGCCTAACTTACAGCCCTTGTCCTGTGGACTTTCAAAAATGCTGAACAAATTAGCCCTCTTAAAATTTCGATCGGATATGTTTCGAGGAATGATCGGAGGGGGGGAGGCTGACATCCCTCCATTCACATTTGACTCTTCAAAGTTGAGTCTTAATTATGTTTAAAATGTTTTAATTTTTTTATCTTTAATAAATAAAAAATTATTAAAACTTTAAGGAATAAATATCAGTATATGTATACTAAATTGACAATCCACAGCCATTTTGTTCAGTAAAGTGCAAATTATGTCCTAGTCTTGAGAAGGTAGGGGGGTTGTCAAAGACATAATTTCCAGACCTTTCAACTACGCTGAAGAAAATTTTACGGAACCACGTAAAATTTGTATTTGACCTATTTTACGTAATTTACATATTTTACCTATTTTACCGGTATTTTACTTATTTTGCTGACATATTTTACGACGCTTTGCAATTTTCAGAGCACAGAAGCGCAAAGAGGCTGGCAGAAAAAGATTAAATATGATTTGGTTTCGTGTAGCCTACAGCTGTGCTCCCCGGTTTAAAAGGCGGTCTGTCTGACTTAGGTCTCTTGTTATCAGAACGATAATGTGTATTATAGTACAGGTAATTATAATCAAAATGATTGGAGGGCAACTAGCCCCCCCCCCCCCCCACGCCCATCATTCCCCCAAACACATCCATTCAAAATTTTGAGATAGGCATTTTGTTCAGCGTAGTTGATTTCCAGATAGAAAATATGTTTCTGAGGAGGACACTCCCCCACAACCCCCAGGGCAAGGGTTATAAGTTATACCCCGGGGGCATATAAGGTTTTTATAGAAGGCGTTGTCGTAGAAACCTCAAAAAAGGCTGATTCGATTGGAAATTCAAAGGGCTAGTGCCCTTTTTAATAGGCGAAATTAATTTGAGGGCAACTAGCCCCCCCCACGCACATCATTCCCTCAAACACATCCAATAAAAATTTTGACATAGCCATTTTGTTCAGAGTAGTTGATTTCCAAATAGAAAATATCTTTTCTAGGAGGACACAGCCCTCAGGGCAAGGGTTTCAATTTATACCCTGGGGGCATATAAGGTTTTTATAGAAGGCGTTGTCGTAGAAACTTCAAAAAAGACTCATTCGATTGGAAATTCAAAGGGCTAGTGCCCTTTTTAATAGTCGAAAGTGATTGGAGGGTCACTAGGCCCCCCCCCCCCCCCAACGCCCATCATTACTCCAATCACATCCAATCAAAATTTTAAGATAGCCATTTTGTTCAGCGTAGTTGATTTCCTTATAGAAAATATGTTTTTTAGGAGGACACTCCCCCACAACCCTCAGGGCAAGGGTTTTAAGTTATGCCCTTGGAGCATATAAGGTTTTTATAGAAGGCGTTGTCACTAGAAACTTCAAAAAAGACTCATTCGATGGGAAATTGAGAGTTCTAGAGTTCTAGTTCTAGTGGAAATTGAGATAGCCATTTTGTTCAGAGTAGTTGATTTCCAAATAGAAAATATGTTTTCTAGGAAGACACAGCCCTCAGGGCAAGGGTTTCAATTTATGCCCTGGGGGCATATATGGTTTTTATAGAAGGTGTTGTCGTAGAAACTTCAAAACAGGCTCATTCGATTGGAAATTAGAAGGGCTAGTACCCTTTTTAATTGTCGAAAGTGATTGGAGGGCAACTAGCCCCCCATACCCATCATTCCCCCAAACACATCCAATCAAAATTTTGAGATAGCCATTTTGTTCAGCGTAGTTGATTTCCAGATCGAAAATATGTTTTTTAGGTGGACACTCCCCCACAACCCTCAGGGCAAGGGTTTTAAGTTATGCCCTGGGGGCATAGCCTATAAGGTTTATGTAGAAAGTTGGGGGGCATATAAGGTTTTTATAGAAGGCGTTGTTACTAGAAACTTCAAAAAAGACTCATTCGATTGGAAATTCAAAGGGATGTTGCCCTTTATAATAGTCGAAAGTGATTGGAGGTTAACTAGCCCCCCCCCCACGCCCATCATTCTCCCAAACACATCCAATCAAAATTTTGAGATAGCCATTTTGTTCAGCACAGCTGATTTCCAGATAGAAAATATGTTTTTGAGGAGGACACTGCCCCACAACCCTCAGGGCAAGGGTTTTAAGTTATGCCCTGTGAGCATATAAGGTTTTTATAGAAGGGTTCGTCGTAGAAACTTCAAAAGGGGCTCATTCGATTGGACTTTGAGAATTCTAGTGCCCTTTTTAATGGTCGAAAGTGATTGGAGGGTAACTAGACCCCCCCCCCACGCCCATCATTCTCCCAAACACATCCAATCAAAATTTTGAGATAGCCATTTTGTTCAGCGTAGTTGATTTCCACATAGAAAATATCTTTTTGAGAAGGACACTCCCCCACAACCCTCAGGGCAAGGGTTTTAAGTTATGCCCTTGGGGCATATAAGGTTTTTATAGAAGGTGTTGTAGAAACTTCAAAAAAGGCTCATTCGATTGGAAATTCAAAGGGCTTGTGCCCTATTTAATAGTAGAAAGTGATTGGGGGGCAACTAGCCCCCCCCCACCCCCATCATTCCCCCAAACACATCCAATCAAAATTTGAGATAGCCATTTTGTTCAGCACAGCTGATTTCCAGATAAAAAATATCTTTTTGAGGAGGACACTGTCCCACAACCCTCAGGGCAAGGGTTTTAAGTTATGCCCTGTGAGCATATAAGGTTTTTATGGAAGGATTCGTCGTACTAACTTCAAAGAAGGCTCATTCGTTTGAAAATTTAGAGTTCGAGTGCCCTATTAAACAATCAACAGTGATTTGAGGGAAAATAGCCCCCCCCCCCACGACCATCTTTCCTTCACATCCAGCGACACGAAATTGTGAGACAGCCATTTTGTTCAGCGTAGTTAATTTCCATATATAAAATATTTTTTCTTGGAGGACACTCCCCACAGCCCTCAGGGCAAGGGTTCTAATTTATGCCCTGGGGGCATATAGCCATTTCCCCCCCCCCCGCCCATCATTTCCCCAAACACATCCAATCAAAATTTTGAGATAGCCATTTTGTTCAGCGTAGTTGATTTCCAGATAGAAAATATGTTTTTGTGGAGGATACTCCCCCGCAACCCTCAGGGAAAGGGTTTTAAGTTATGCCCTGGGGGCATAGCCTATAAGGTTTATGTAGAAAGTTGTTGTATAAATCATAGGCAGCACGTTCGTGCTGCCTAAGTAAAGAACGGGGACACTCGAGAACGAGACAAGAAACGGGGACAAAGTAAAGAGGAGGAAACTCCCCCACAACCCTCTGGGCAAGGGTTTTAACTTATGCCCTGGGGGCATATAAGAACGATATTGGTACATTGTATTATTTAATATTTTTTTCCTTTTGAGCAGGGCACCTCGTATCGAAGAAGTTATCGTAGAAACTTCGGAAAGTGCTCATTCAATTGGAAATTGGAGTGGCTTGTCCCCTTTTTAATATTCGAAAGTTATTGGAAGGCGACTAACACCCCTCTCACGCCCACCATGTCCCCAAACACATTCAATCAACATTTTCAGATAGCCATGTTGTTTAACGTAGTTTAAAGTTCTGGAAATTCCGTCTTAGAGGATAACAACCTCCCTAACAGACCTTAGGGTAAGGGTTGTAATGTATGCCTTGGGGGCATATAAGGTGTTTATAGAAAGCTTTGTTGTTTCCAAAAGAGGGCTCATTCGATTGGAAATCAAAAGGCCTATTGCCCTTTTTAATAGTCGAAAGTGATTGGAAGGCTTGACATTTTTATAGTAAAGATCGAAGTGGGTATAATGTATTATTTTTTGTTGTTGTTGTTGTTTAGACCAGGGCACTTCGTATCGAAGGAGTTGTCGTGGGATCTTCGAAAAGGGCTCATTCGATTGAAAATAGACAGGCCTGATGCCCTTTTTAATAGTTGAAAGTGATTTGAGGACAACTAATCCCCCTTCCACTCCTACCCTCCCACGCCCACACTCCCATGCCAACCCTCCCATTTCTGCTCTTAAAATTTAACCAAATCAAAATAGCGTAAGTGTATCCTAGCTATCAAAAAAAGTAAACCGATTTTTTTGCGAATGGTATCAAGTTTTCCATTTCAGGTCAACTAAAGGAAGTATAAAACTAAATTTAACAGTACTATTTGTGTCCAGATTTTTAAAAGGGTTATGATGTTAAAAAATGCTGAAAATTTTTCTCCAGCATACAAAAAGCGGGCCAAATTGTAAATTCTTAAAAAACGAAAAGATTTAAAGTAGAATTATCTATTCCCCTGAAAACACTATGTCAATACAAAATAAACAGAAATTAATTAAAAAAACTTTTTCCACAAAATATGTTTTTAAAAGGAAAGTAAAGAACTCCATTAAACAATAAATTAACAAAAATAAAATCGAATAATCTACCAAGCGTGAAACTACCACAAATCAGCTTCGATAAATAAATGAAACCCAAAACGAACAGAAATTACAATAATTAACCGAGTCAAACTCAAAACGAGCAGAAATTAACATAAGTTGGGCGCAAAACCCGTATGCCTTCCAAGGCCAGAACAAAATTTGCACTTTACTGAAAAAATACAAATGAATGTGCATTTTCAGTTTAATATACATATACTGATATTTTGTAATCAAAATGTCATTATTATTTGATTTATTAAAGTTATAAAAGTAAAAACATTTATATTTTCTCAGTAAAGTGCAAATTTTGTTCTGGCATTGGGAAGGCATAGGGGTTTTGCGCCCAGCTTATGTTAATTTCTGCCTGTTTTGGGTTTGACTCGGTTAATTATTGCAATATTTGTTCGTTTTGGGCTTCATTTATTTATCGATGCTGATTTTCGGTAGTTTCACGCTTGGTAGATTATTTGATTTTATTTTTGTTCATTTTTTGTTTAATGGAGTTCTTTACTTTTCTTTGAAAAACTTATTTCGTGGGAAAAGTTTTTTAATTAATTACATTAAAAGACGATCATTGGAATAACAAATCATTGCGTACATTAGACTTAGTTAGTTACTTGATTGTTTGAAGTTCGTCTATTTCATTATATTAAAAGACGATTGCATATATTAGACTCAGTTAGCTTCCTGATTTTTTGAGGCTCGTCTCTTACTATTCCAAAAAATAAATAGCCGTAGGCGTTTACCTTTTTGTAATCAGGTTTACATTAAAGAACAAGCTGTAGTCCATAGTAATTGAATAGTCAAACAGTTCGTGGTAACGAACTTTATAGTAAGAGCGACTCGTCTCAATAGTAACCGAAACTCTAAAAAACGGGATTTTAATACCAATAAATACATCAAAAGAATTAGATTTTAAGCTGATTTTAAATATATAAGGTTCCTCAAATTTAATTTTACCCATAAAAAGTTACGAGCCTGAGAAAATGTGCCTTATTTTCGAAAAAAGGGTAAAACATCCCCTAAAAACTATAGAATCTTAATAAAATTCACACCATCACAATCAGCGTATTAGAGAATCTTACTGTAGAGGTTTCAAGCTCCTATCTTCAAAAATGTGGAATTTGGTATTTTTTGCCAGAAGAAAGATCACGGATGCGTATTTATTTGTTCTTTTGTTTGTATTTTTTTTCTCAGGGGGTGATCGTATTGACCCCTTGGCCCTAGAAGCTCTTGAGAGGGCTCATTCGAACGGAAATTAAAAGTTCTCGTGCCTTTTAAAATTAAAAACAATTTACATAAAGGATCGATACTATAAATGGCAATTTTGTAAGTATCATCGGTATCATGGTTTTATTGATAGCTGAATTACAAACTAATAGAAAATGAACCCTGGTGGCCTTGAACCACCAACCTTTCAGTTAATGGCCGATCATGCAAGCCACTTGCACCACGACGTCATTAATTAAACTTGTAATCAAACAGATTGAGGTAACGAACTATATAGTAAGAGTGACTCGTCTCAATAATAACCGAAACTCTAAAAAACGGAATTTTAATATCAATAGATACATCAAAAGAATTGGATTTTTATGCTGATTTTAAATATATGAACTTCATCAAGTTTACTCATATCGATCAAAAGTTACGAGAGAAAATTTGTCTTATTTTCAAAAAAACGACAAAACACTCCCTAAAAGTCATAGAATCTTAATGAAAATCATACCATTAGATTCAGCGTATCAGAGAACCTTACTGTAGAGGTTTGAAGCTAATATCTGCAAAAATTGTGTAATTTTGTATTTTTTGTCAGAAGAAAAATCACGAGTGCGTGTTTATTTGCCCTTTTTTTATCAGAGTTTATTATATGGACCCATAGGTCCGATTATTTTGCGAGAGGGCGTTTTTGTACAGGAATTAAAAGTTCTCGTGCATGCTTTTTGTAGAAATAAGCCCTTAAGAAAAATTATAGGACCTCTGGGTCGATACGATCACCCCGGGTAAAAAAAAGGGGCAAATAAACACGCATCCGTGATATTTCATCTGGCAAATCTACTTAAAGGATCGATACTATAAATTGGAATTGTTTAAGTATCATCGGTATCATGGTTTTATTGATAGCTGATCAAACAGTTCGTGGTAACGAACAGTATAGTAAGAGCGAGTCGTCTCAATAGTAACCGTAACTCTAAAAAACGGAATTTTAATATCAATAGAAATATTTCTATGCTTATTTTAAATATGTACGTTTCATCAATTTTAGTCTTATACATCAAAAGTTACGAGCCTGAGAAAATTTGCCTTATTGTTGAAAAAAGAGGAAAACACCCCTTAAAATTCATTGAATCTTAATGAAAATCAAACAATCAGATTCAGCGTATCAGAGAACTTTTATGTAGAGGTTTCAAGCTCCTATCTGCAAAAATGTGGAATTTTGTATTTTTTTTCCAGAATAAAGATCATGGATGCTTGTTTTTTTTGTTTTCACCAGAGGTGATTGTATTGACCCAGTGGTCCTAAAATGTCGCAAGAGAGCTCATTCAAACGGAAATTAAAAGTTCTAGTGCCTTTTTTGATAATAATTAGAAAAAAATAAAAATTGAATCACTTCACAGAAAACTGCATTTTTGATATATTTTCATACTGAAGTCTTTTTCCCAAGCAAGATCGTTCCAGACAGAAGTGCAGTGCCGATGAAGCTAATCCTCAAGTACTCGATTCTTGGTGTGTCGTTTAGATAATGCATTCCTGTCTGCCTTGACAGATGGACAAAGGGAGGCAAAATGTGGAAAGCCCTTCTGAGGAAAGCGAATTCGTATAGTTAAAGAAAACGGTCATCACATCAATCCTTTCACTTTAGAGGCTGAAGCAAGTCATATGTAGAGAACAACCCAACCAATTTGCCCTATTCTGGAGTGGTACCAATAGGGGTTTTGGAGCACCAGCATATAGCGGGTATCCATATTCATCTCTACGTCTGATACAGGACTTTTAGAGTGGGATAATCGAGCTGGATGGAAGGTTTTTGAAACGAAGAAGAACTCCCAGCTTTCTTGCGCAGGAGGTTATTACCCGGTCAAGATTGTTATTCCAAGAGAGATCGGTTGAAAAATGAATCCCCAGTAGACAAAGCTCGTCGACTTTCTTTATAGTTTCATTTCTGAAAATGAAGCTGGAGTGATCAGGTGGCAACATTGAAGGGGAAATATGGAGCTCCTTTATTTTCGATGCATCGAAATTGATCATCCATACATTATACCACTCCTCAATTTTAAAAAGATCCATCTGTAGGGAAAGGGAGGCTTATGTTGGGTCTTCGTGTTTTGGGACGCCTGTGTGTGTCGTGGTATGGTCGGCAAAGTGATGCAGAAGCCTTGCGAGGTGGTGTCCAATGTCGTTTATGTAGATGAGGAAAAGCGCAGGTCCCAAGACGAACCCTGGGGAAACCCTGCTTTGACTGGATATTATCGAGAAATAAACTTGGCAAGAAAAACACTCAGTGAAGAATTAAAATGACATCTCTCAATCAGTTTTAAAAGACATCCACAAACACAGTACGCATGGATTTTCTTTAGCAGGCAACTGTGCTATAATCAGTCGAAAGCTCTAGCGATGTCGAATGACAATAGCCTAATGTCATACTCAATTGCCAGAAGTTCCATCCAATCCTGATGCTGGGCAACTAGGGAGTCTAATATTGAGTTTGAGATTTTACCAGAGATGCTCTCATAGACTTTGCCAACGTAAAAGAGGAGGCTAATAGGCCTATAGCAGCTCACGTTCGTTGGATTGCCACCTGGCTTTAGAGTAGGTATAACACGGCTGGGCTTCCATGTTTTTGGGAAGGTTCCGAAGTGAAAGCTTATCAGGAAGAGCAGTGATAAGAATCCAGGTAGTTCGGTATTGCAGGATTTGAGGTCAACATTTGGTATGTTGCCAGGACCTGTGGCTTTGGTCACATCAAGATGCCGCAAAACACGAACAATCTTCGGAGTAGAAAAACTGACATGATCCAGGACTGTATTGGTTAGGTCGAAGATATTTGGTACTTCTTTACCGTCGTCATCAAGATTTGAGAATTCGTCAAAAGCCTCAGTAAGAGCTTCAGCCTTTGACTGGGATACTTGCACCACAGTACTGTTAATATGTAGAGAACTAATCGACGTACCATTGGACGACAGTAAAGCCTCCTTGACAATTCTCAACCAACTCTTTGCCAATAAAGCATGTTGAAGCCTGGTGGCGAATATCACCTTAACTGAAACCAGGACTGCAAAATCGCAAGATCTGATTTTTTGCGCGTGTTGATGAATTCAATTCTGTCTGCTTCGCTCTTTGAAAGTAACCATCACTTACGTGCCTTTTGCTTTGCTCAGATAGCCTTCTTAAACTAGGCGTTGAACAAAGATTTATCTTTAATGAATACCTGGATGCGCTTTGATGTGATATGTTTGTCAACTAGTCAACTATGACCTGCTGGCCCTTCATGGGGCATCTAGAAGACTGTTGGAAAAGGGAAGTACAGGAAAAGATATATGTATCTTAACCGACAATCAAGCATGCCTAAAGGCTGTTCAGAACGTAAAGAACTGGCAAAATAGAGAATTGGAATTCTAAAAAGCCCTGAATAGCTTGACATCCAAAGGAAACCAAATTAAACTGATGTTAGTCCTAGGGCACTCAGGAACAAAAGCTAAAAGGTAAGATGGTGATATGGTAGATAAAGCAGCTGAGGCTGGGACCTTACTAAGATATTATGGTCTAGTACCTTTCATCCTAATTTCTCAGAGTTTCTGAAAGGCGGCAGTGAGGGGTTGGAGCAATAAGAGAGTGGAGAAAAATTGGTATAGGAAGGAGGGATCTATGGAAACGAATGAATTACTCCTGAAGTTCAACCCCACCCTAACTAAACATTTTTTTTTACTGAAAAGGTCCGAGATGAGAATGGTTGCAGCGCCCATAATAGGAACTGAAAATTTTGGGAAACATCTTTCTCCAAATAGAAGGGGTGAATCCCCATTATGCCTTAAATGCGAAATGGCCACAGTGGAAAAAAGAAGGCATCTGAAAGAAGAATCTCCAGCTAGGATAAGATACCGGCTTGAGATATTTCATAATGTTATTGTTAAGCTGGTGAAAAGAGTACGAGAAGGAGAGGTTTGGCAGCTGGCAAGGTATATGGTAAGAGTGGGGAGGCCGAACCCGACGTTTGTCGCCAGAACCATAAATAGAGCATAGTTTTTGGGATGTAGAGGCAATTGACCTTGAAGGCCTGAGCTTCGACCCACTGAGAGTGGGTGCACCCCTCCTAATAATAGAAATGGTCTGTTGGTACTTCACTTCAGCTTTCTCTGGGCCTTTAAGAAGGAAGGCTTTCCACTGCTGAGAACAAGGATTTTTTCTCAAACCGTTCAAATCATCCTTTTTTGCATTGCCAGATTGTTCGCTCATGCTTTATTGGAGGTGGAATACGAAGGTTTCCACGTGCAATGACGGCAATGTGTTCATTTCTAGAAGCATGAGTGTCTACCTTAAAGGACTGAGGTGATGTGCAAGGAAGAAGTCAAGGACGGAGGATTCGTTTGGACCGTTATTCGAGTCGAAATCTACAAGTTGTTTCAGCCCGTATGACAGAGATGGATCATACAAGTCCGACCCTTCCTTTTCAGTATTTTTGCTGCGAAGCCAAAAGCTATAATGGACGTTGATATCTCCATGAAGGATAATAGCAGACTTAGCCTACTTGCCCCAAACGTATTCTAGGGAGGCTTCAAGGTAGCCGGTAATCTGGATGTTTGGTGGGTTTCACAGGGTAGCAACAATCACGGACTTATTTGGGAAGGCTACCCTAACCCAGGGAGCTAATTCGCTTCTGAATCCGGTATATTTAGGCATAAATATGGTGTATGACTCTGTAGATAAACAGTAACCCTTCTTCCTCCGTATTTAGGACCCTCACTATGTTCACGATCTCGGATAAGGAACGTATATCGCTACATGACGACCTCACTACTCTCTATTTAATGGTTGAGATTGATTTAAGTGATGCAAAAAGTAGATGGTTTGACCGAGTTCACTAAATATAAGAACTGGTCAAACTTAGATCTTAGACCACGTACATTGCAGTGGAGAGCCGTAAAGAGGTCCTTGTGGTTGGTCATTGGACGTGCTACAGGTCGTCTACAAAAAGACTGTTTGGTCCGAGGCTTTCCATTATTGTCAATTATAACCAGGTAAAAGAAGCTTTGCCGGGTAGTTAGCCGGACAAAACCTATATATCAAATGTCATGCATCGTTAGACGGGGAACGGTGGCAACTGCCAATGGCAATGCAATGATACTGGTCAATTATAGTAAGTCTGTCAAAAAAGTATTTCATCATAGTTGAAGCAACAGCTGGCGCCTTGTAAATAGCAAATGACAGGCAAATAAAAGTTTATATTGAAAATATTGATGGGAATTCAAAAAAGAGCTTGAAAACCGTACAAATTGGCAATGAATTGGATCGGAAAAAGCTCCACTGTCGAAATTCTTCGCAGAAGATTTTTAGTCACTGCTATTAAAAACCCGACAAATTCCTATTTTAGCCTGTACATCCCTGTTATGTCATTTTGTATATATGGTGTCCCATTGATGGCTAAGTGGTTGTAATTACTTAGCCGGAGGTTTACAATATCCTTCCTTGAATACTCCCTCTATCAACCCCTTAGTAAGACGAAATTATAATAGCGTTTTGAGAAAAATAACCAAGCAAAAAGAAAATCGTTTAAGGTATATCTCCCCAACGAAACAAGTAGTTTGTGGCAAACCTAGTACTTTAACTTACACCAAAATAAAAAGATGCTTATATTCCTAGGTTAAAGAAACCTAGATAGACAAAACTGTACAACATGTCATCAAAATAATTATTCGAGTAATGCATTGAATTTAGGTTTATTCTTATTGGAAGTTTTTAGTATAAATAAATTTCAATATTAAAAAAAAGGGCAAACGGTGCAAACGGTGCCTTATTCACTAAGGATTGAGTCTCTTCTTGGTATAGCCTTGGAGATTGAGTGTCGCTGTAAATACTCTGTAACATTTTGTTTTGTCACATATTAGTTATTAGTTAGTTTATTTTAATATCTTAAAATTCTTATTTCAATACGAAGATTATGCAAGATTAGACTTATATTACAGGTTATAAATCTCTTTTGAATTTTTTTTTTAAAACGATATAATTAAAAACTAAAAACCATAATTCTTTCAAAATAAATCCTTTGCTCTTTTTTAACTCCTGTGTTTTTTAACCTTATCTCAAGTATTAGGTATGGGTTATTTCTGGCACTTCTTCTGATACACATTAATCTTCTTTTATTTATTTATTATCCAACAGAGTTTGATGTCCGCACGCTACACGCTACTCTAACTCTTGTTAATTCTCCAGATCCTGTTTAAACCCGTTTAAACCAGCTTTGCGTCTCACTTTCAAGACTATTAGACTATCTGTCTTGGTGTTTTCTCCAATTAGCCATGGCTTGATGCCAGCAACTTGATTTTGATTCAAAAATCTTCAGACTCGGTCCAACACGGCCATTTTAAAAGGGAATAAAAGTTTTCTTTAGGATCATGGTTGATGGTTCTTTGATGGAATCCAATTTTCAAATCAATAGCTTTTACGAAATTCAACCGATATTTACACAAGCTAAAATTCGCAGAGTTTTGTTTCAATAAAATAAACTGAAACTTGTTGAATGCGAAAAAATTCAAAAGTATATTCGTTGATAGAAAGACAACCACCCAATACCTTGTTTCTCTAATCGACTACACTGAGAAAATCATCAAAAACCCTAATTCCTGGCAAAAGTTAATTTTAATTGACCATCAAAAATCATTTGACCTTAACCACCATAAATTAGTTGAGAAACTCGCCAGTGAATTTAATATTTATTCGTTCGTTGTTAAATTAAATAAAAAAAAACAAGTTTTTTAAACTGAAAGTAAGGAGTGACATTACAACTTAAAACGAACAGAAATGATTCCGTATATAAAAGGCGCTGTCCCCTTCTCACGCCTCGCTCTTTCCGCTAAAGTTTTTTATTGTTTTAAAAAATAAAGTTGTGAGACAGAGTCAAACTTTAGCGTAAAGAGCGAGGCGTTGAGGAGGGGACACCCCCTTTCATATACGGAATAATTTCTGTTCGTTTTAAGTTTTAATGTCGCTCCTTACTTTCAGTTTAAAAAACTTGTTTTTATATTTAATTTCTGATCGTTTTTTAGTTAATGCAGCTTTTATTTTGGCTCACCGTCGTTGAATAAATAAACAAAATTTGCATAAAAATTTTACTTTTCTTTTGCTAAATGGCTGTCTCTAAATTCGGCTCTGACGTAATTTACAAATTAACTTACGTAACGAACTTCTATATTCGTATATTTTTCTTCTGGCAAAAAATACAAAGTTGCAGATTTTTGCAGATATGAGCTTGAAAACTATGTAATAGGGATTTCTGATACGCTGAATCTGACGGAGTGATTTTCATTAAAATTCTTTCACTTGTAGGGGATTTTCCCCCCTTAATAAAAAATCAGGTAAATTTTCTCAGGCTCGTAGCCTTTGATGAGTAATACTAAACTTAATAAAATTTATATATTTAGAATCAGCATTATAAGCCCGTTCTTTTGACCTATTTATTGACATCAAAATTCCGTTTTTAAATGTTTCGATTACTATTCAGCCGTATCGCTTGTTTTTTTATATTGTGTTTTTTTATTACGTATATGTTATTACGTATATGAGGGGGTTCTCCCCTTAGTCAATACCAAGCTCTTTACGTTAAAAGTTAAAAAAATTAATTCCTAAACCCCTGAATCACAAAGGCCGTTTAATTAGAATAGATAGCTTTTTTGAAAGTACTAAAAAAACTGTAGCGTTAAGAGCGAGGTATTGGCTTGGGGGAAAACCCCCTCATATACGTAATAATTTCTGTTCGTTTTAAGTTCTAATGTTTGTTCTTACTTTCAGTTGAAAAAACTTGTTTTTTTATTTAATTTCTGATCGTTTTTTAAATAATGCTTGGAAATCCGGCGCCCCCTTCATAGAAATGTCCCTTACCCCAAAGATACATCCTCCATAGAAAGATTCTCCCGAGTAACCCCTCTTCCAGCCCCCCCCCCAGAAAAAAAATCCTTCCTGAAAATGTCTGTATACTTCCCAATAACCAATACAATATGAAGCAATGGGCAAAGTTCATAACTTGCAGCCTTTCCCCTGGGAACTGTGGGGGATTAAGTCATCCTAAAAGACATATTTATTAGATTTTCGACTATGCTGAACAAAATGGCTATCTCAAAATTTTAATTGGAAGACTCTAGTTGCCCTCTATTTTTTGGGTCAGTTAAAAAGGGCACTAGAACTTTTAATTTCCGTTCCAATGAGCCCTCCTACGATATTCTAGGACCACTGGGTCAATACGATTATCCTGGGTAAAAGAAAAAAAAAATAAACGCGCATCCGTGATCTTTCTTCCGGCAAAAATGGGAAATTCCAAATTTTGTAGATAGGAGCTTGAAACCTCTACAGTAGGGTTCTCTGATACGCTGAATATGACGGTGTGATTTTCATTAAGCTTCTATAACTTTTAGGAGGTCTTTCCCCCTTTTTTCGAAAATCAGCCAAATTTTCTCAGGCGCGTAACTTTTGATGGGTGAGATTAAACTTGATGAAACTTATATATTTGAAATCAGAATTAAAATTTGATTCTTTTGATGTATCTATTGGTATCAAAATTCCGTTTTTTAGAGTTTCGGTTACCATTGAGCCGGGTCGCTCCTTGCTTACAGTTCGTTACCACGAACTGTTTGATTGGTTGCCTGCTTCTTATCAAATAGATCGCAGGTAGTCAAATACCTGACTCATTGTTCCAATCATATCCCTGTCCATAACAGAATACCCAAAGATACACTCCTAGGTCCCCTCCTCTTTTCAGTTATGATTCACTAAGGAATTTCCTAACAGATGGAAAAATTTTTTAAACCTAACGTGGGTTGAAACTTGCTTCAGAAATTTAATAAGCAGCCCTATGAGCATCCTCGATGAAATTGGAGATGGTACCTCGGATCTAGACATGAGAGTAAGCCTCTCTAAGGCCCTTGCAATGTCTATATATTTCCTTAACTCCTCGCTTCATTTTCTTAATCCTATGCCATTTGAAATTTCTCCGTACTTCTTTAAATTACCCTCCTTAAGCTCCTAAACGACTTTAGAGCCCCCCCTTTCCAGTCTGTAAGAATTTATACGTCCTTTATCCGCTCGTATCTCAAATATACTTGTACAGTTCGGCACCCTGGTCTCTCCCGTGAAGAATCAGAAGAAATTAAATCAATCCAAATAAGCGCCCCGCGAATAGTTTTCACAGAAGGTAAGGTGCCCTACTCTCCGCTTCTGAGAAAAGCTAGGTGGGAAAACCTGCAGCAGAGGAGGGTTATGTTGTGCCTTTGTTTTTCAAAAATAGTACAAGCTGTTTTGAGCCTATTTCTCTTATCTCCTACTCGTTGCTATACCTACAGATATTAAAAAAAAAACCTTTGTCCTCTTCAATACAGAAAAAATAAACAAACTATCCCACTAGTTTCTCTTTTTTATTTGATGTTGGTGCTCCCCAGTTTTTTGTGTTTTTTCATTTGTTTTGACCCCCCCCCCTCTTCCTTTTTATAGTGTCCATTTAAACTTTATATATGTAAGTAGGGAGCTATCAACGACTCCGAGAGGGAGTCCATATATGGGCATAGAATACTGAGAGAAGCTTACAACATTGCCGGATAAGAAAGGTACAATTTGGTACTTTAAAGCACTATTTTCAAGGTCGATTTATTTGTTATTTCTATGTGTAATGACTCCGGGGCGAAGTTTGCACATGCGCATTAACGGGAAGAGATGTATTGATCGACTCGAGGGGAAGTGGATTTCTGAGAAATTGGTTTACATAAGCAAAGACGGTGAATTATTGATCCACGAAAGGGGAACAGGATCACGTGTCTCTTTCTAAGCCAATCATTGAGTCGGAAATATTAGCGGGACAGGATTGTAGAGAATATAAGGAAAGGATTTTTGCTATAGTTTTTATTAGTGTTTGAATAGAATTCAAAGGAGTGAGAACAGTTTGACTTTACTCATTAGGACATATTTGTGCTGATGATGAGTGGAATGTTTACCATATTAGAAGTTGATAGTGGAGTTGGTAGCAATGATACAAGACCCCCAAACATTGCGGTGGAAATCACGAGAGGATCACGGCTTTGTCTGGAATAGGATGAAGGATATGCAAGATATGTGATATCCTTGAGCAAATTTAAAATAGAGGATCATTTATGCTTCGCTGCAAAAGTTGATATAGCGCATGTGAATAGACTTCAATGTGCTTTAAGTGCATTAGTGAAGCATATCGAAGATAATAAACAGTATCGCTAAATGTACATGTGTACTATTATTGTTGTAATTATACAATAAAATTGTTTCGAAATCGAAAATGTTCCCTTTCTTTTTGTTAGAATGTTAGGCTAACGAATCATGGTCAGTCTAGAGTCAGTAGTCAGAGTGATAGGATTGAAAAATGAATAAATTCGAGAAAGAGAGAATTGGATCGAATATTGTGATTATGGAAAAACATTTGATTTTGGATGAAGATTTTCACGAGTTATCCCTTCAACAAAAGATATTCTCTCGGGGAACATTTGACAATGTAATGAAAACTGATTCTCCCCCATTGGACTATTGTGTGAAACTTTGTCGATGTCATTCAAATGCTTATACTCAATTTATCGATATATTAATTGGAACAAAGCAGTATAATATCGTGGATATATTTTTGAAAACATTGCCATAGATTCAATGTAGATGGATCTGCCTTCGAAACAGGTGGCGTCTCAGAGTTACTCCTCTCACATTCCTCCCTCTGAATTTATCGAATGAGGATGATCAGTTTCGTTTTAGCTGTGAGAGAGTTGACATCGGAAACCAAAAAAAAAATGTTCTATACATGTTCACTATGCATGTACACTCTTAGCAGTTGGACACAATGTGAGAATTATACATTTATTGATGACTATAATGAAAAGTGCAAATTATGTAATCCTTGTAAATAACATAGAGGCTATGCAGTACAAATTAAAGGATGTATATTATGTCTTGAAGAGATTTGTGACTCTCACCCTAAAGGACATCTGTGCTCCAATTGTCACTATGACAAATGTGATCAGTGGGAGAATACTTACCCCGCTATGATTGGAAAGAATCCCAAACGTAATTTTAGATTATTTCTACGAGATTGGTATCGTCGTGGATTTAAATTATTCTGGGAGGAAGAATCTGGTCTACGATTCAACTGTTGGGATAACAAGACAATTTGGTTTCTACGTCATCGTTGTGACGACACTGCTTATTATAACTATAACTATACACCAAGTGATTTTTATTTGGCAGTTACTGAATGTGATTCACCATTTGAAAACACTGTATGTGAAATTGCTTCAAATAGACAGATTGAAACTCTTGAATTTCATAATATGAATGCAAATAGTATTATTTACTATACAAAGAGATATGACAAGAGTGAAGTTACATTATACTGTAGAAAATGTAACCCTGACTTTGCAGCCAATCAAGATCAATATACAGTGAATCCAAATGATTTACCAGCATTAGTGGTTCACGACAGTTGCCTATACGTTGAAGAAGAAGAAGAAATCTAAAGGGAAGTTTTAAAGACATTGTTGTATATACATTTTTCATTTATTAATAAACAAATTCGCATACATTTTTTAAGCACTTTACTCGTAGGGCACCGAAATCAATATTATACAGATCTGAGAGTATATTTTCCATCATAAAGTCGTTCAGACATGGATTGTCTACATAAATGTTGAGAAACCGCTTGTAAGTATAGCCGCGACATCGGAACACAAAATATAGTAGTGCATGGAAGCCACAGCTTTTAGTCGTCAGATCCTGCACTCTTCCGATTTTGAATAATAGCTTTCCCACTGCTCTCAATATAGTTGCAGATGTGTGGAGTGTATAATGCATAGGGTAGACCAAGAGGATCAAAAAATTCAATCGTCTTCATTGTTTGAAAGATGCACAACCAATGACCCGTGTGCACAGTCGACGGACTGCTATTAAGAATAATAAGGGTATTATTGACACTTTGAATTTTTCCAAGAAAATCCAAGGACAGACAATAGGATTTATATTTGGCCGTGTAGGGGTCAATATTAAGTACATTGATTATTTGACTGGTGTTCATGGTGCCAAGTCTAGTAGAACACTGCCTTCGGGAGTGATTTCCCAATAGGTTTCATAAGGGGAAGTACCAAACGATTTTAGGAAAACCTTAATTAAGCAACTTTATAAGAAAGGTGATAAAAGTGAGTGTGGTAATTATCGAGGCATTAGTCTGCTCTCTGTAGGTAGCAAATTGCTTAGTAATATGATACTTTTTAGACTGAGAGATGCCGTAGACAAAGTTTTAAGAGAAGAGCTGTGCGGTTTTAGAAAAGGTAGAGGATGTGTTGACCAAATTTTAACTCTTAGGCTAATAATTGAGAATTGCCTAGGTTTTCAAACACCTTTGGTCCTCAGTTTTATAGATTATGAGCAAGCGTTCGATTCAGTTGATAGAGGAGCTTTAGTAAAGGTTTTATCCTTGTATGGTATACCAGACAAATACATTAGAGTGATTAGTGCTATGTACGAGAATAACACTGCTGTGGTTAAGGTAGGAATTGAGGTTAACAGCTGGTCTAGTATTAAATCAGGAGTTAAGCAGTGTTGTGTTCTATCCCCCTTTATTTGGATTATTTTGATGGACTTTGTTTTAAGGAGCACAGGAAAGGCAATGGGAGACCACGGAATCAAATGGGGAGGGAAAACTCTCCTGGACTTGGATTATGCTGATGATTTAAGCATCCTAGATGAAAGTGTGAGCAAAATGAATGAAGTTTTAGAGGTTTTGCGAGCTCAGGGTGCTAGTATTGGTTTGAAAATTAATGTTAGGAAGACTAAGTCACTAAGGCTAGGAATAAGTGAAGATGAAAAGGTGACGTTGGGTAATGAAAAGATTGATCAGGTGGGAAGCTTCACTTACCTTGGTAGTATTATAAGTAAAGATGGTGGGAGCAGTGAAGATGTTAAAAATAGAATAGCCAAGGCTCAGGGTGTTTTTTCACAGTTAAAAAAAGTATGGAAGAATAGGAAGATAAGTCTGCAAACCAAGATTAGAATATTAGAAGCTACAGTGATGACAGTGGTCCAATATGGCTCTGAAGCATGGACGCTCCGAAAAGCAGATGAAGATTTGCTAGATGTTTTCCAGAGATATTGCTTAAGAATTGTTCTGGGTACCCGGCTGACTGACCGTATTTCAATCAATAGGCTATACGAAAAATGTAGTTCAATACCGCTTTCTAGGTCTATAATGAAAGAAAGGTTGAGGTGGTTAGGGCAGGTTGTGCGGATGAAGGATGAGAGATTGCCGAAGATTTTTTTTTTTGGTCAACCATCCAGGGCTAAACGGAAAGCAGGTCGTCCCCGTCTGGGGTGGGAGGACGTCATAAAGAAAGATTTAAAGGAAATGGGAACTTCGTGGGCGGCTTTAAAAAGGGAGGCTTTGAATAGATTGGGGTGGAGGAGGAGCGTGCGTAGCTGTGGTGGCCTCAGGCGGCTTGGTGCTGCGATGATTTGTTAGTAGTAGTAGTAGTAGTATTTATCAAAAGATAGATTGTAGAGTGGGATGCCACTTACTTTGCAGACATGAGATGAAAGTCCAAACATCTCAAATTTATGTGGGCATCCAGTCCATGATCCTATTGCACTGGCGCTTTTTACAAAGGCCAACGCAATTTTCGACAGGATTTTGCGATTAATAAAGAATGAATTCGTAACGGTGCGTGACACTACTGAAATATGAAGCTGATTGTATGAGGAACAAGTATTAGAATATTATTTCCATTGACTCTCAGTTTTTCAACAGCGAAAGCAACAGAACTCATGACCTGTTGTTTGCGTACATGAAGTATTGCCGAGGTGAGGGAGAGACTTACATCTGGATTGGCAGCAAGTTCTTTTTTCAATATGAAATTGGAGGGTGCAAGCGTCAGTTTTATATCCACTTTAACATTGGGCGGCAGCCATTGGGGTATATTAAATATTTCATGATATATATTTTCCAACTAGATGTAATTCACTAGTTGTAGCATTTTTAAGAGCATCTGCACGATCAGTATTAGTAATATATTCATATCCATTGGAGATGCGTCTCAATTCCTTGTATAACATAGGTATCATCAGCATGAATTGCATATAGCTTGTATAATTTGAGAGATTATTGCTTGTGCTCACCAGCGTGCCATTGATGTAGACAATTATTTGACGAAATAAATTATGTAATACAAAATTTTCATAGAATATTCCATTGACCCAAAATGGCATTATATTATCGGATTTCCGGACTTTCATTTGTAAATCTATAAATGTTGGACATGTCCATAAAGTAGTCTTCATCGGAATAAATTTGAAAGTGGATATTATCGGAGAGGGGTTGTTGAGGATAAAATTGTTCATAGTATCCATGCTTGACACTCGCATCAACATTTTCAGCATTGAATAGATTCAATGAGGCGGTGATTGAAGGTTGAGAATCCTTATGCGGTAGATAGGACATTTTAGGAGAAGAAATCAAGTTTCGATCTAACAATTTTCTTCCTGGGGCTTCTGTTTACAGCACGTGACGTCTTTTTCCTTCTTTTCTTTGACAAGAGGGATGATGTTTTTCGTTTCCGACCAAAGTGGAGACTGATGAGTGATGCGTTGTTTCTCGACCTTTTTAAGCCTTTACCATTTTGTTTTAATTTCTCGCCAAGGGTTCGCACACTAGACCTAAGATTTTCCAAAGCACTTTTTTTTTAAATCCTTGCCAGAGCCCCAATCGTATAGTGTAGAGGAGGCAAAATCTGTCGCAGCCGGTACAAGATATTTTCTAGCCAGTGGTAATGAAGAGCGAAACAGCTTAGCAAACCAACTGCCAAGACCGTAGCCAGACATTGACGAGCGTCCTTTGTAGCAGTCCATTCCATTGCCCAGTTGTCTCGGGCCAAGAGTATTAATATAGCAGTCAATATCAGGACAAGTGAATACCACTTTTTTATTAGACATCTTGCTTTTGAACGATGGGTCGAAAATGGCATGTAATCACAGCCAAACCCTTTGAAATTGCTATGGGATCACCCAATTTGGTTCTTAGTGTTAACTGACAGAGTTACGACTAGGAAGTTTTTACGGGACTATACTGAAGATGCTTTATATTGTAGTGGTGAATATGTTTTTGATTGGTTTTTTGTTCAAGAACTCGTCGGAGGGGGACATTTGAATTACCAGCCCGAGATGTTTCCACAAATGAAGCGTAGAGAAATATACAGGTGTCCGTGGAGATGGCAGGTGGGTAGTCAGCGAATATGAACTTAGTGTTTCCGGCACTTTTACCATTGATTATATTGAGCTTAAAGCCAAGAACATCCTTTAGGTTATCATTGAGAATAATCTTGTCATTGGAAATAGATGAACTAATTTAGATCTTGCCCTCTTCCTTTGAATAGTTGAAATGAAAAGCCCCCTTCTTACGAGTGGAAATTCTTTTATTGATAGAAAGACATGAATCATTCATACAGGTGAGTTCCTCGTAGGGTAATTCAATATATGGATAATCCATCCAATTGATTTTTTGAATTTGTTCTTGATCACCTGATGGTGGCGGCGGCCAATCATGGGGTCAAATTTTTATTTCATATTTACGATCCTTTCTCAGGATGTCATAGGTATTTTTGAGAATACAGTCGACAATAGCCACTTCATACTTTCCGTCGTCGAATTTGATGGTGGGGGAGAGTTTTGTCCAAAAGTAACTTGTTCTATTCAAGTCATTGTAGAGGGGATCGGAAACATTGTACATGAAAGTCACATAGAAATCATTGGGCATTGTCAATTTCTTCAGCACTGACCCAAGAATCAAAATCTGAGTTGTATCCTAGCCAGCGAACAAGCAACTGTCTCTTGCCATGGTGTGTACGACTCTTTAATATCTTTTCAATTTGATAGATTTCACTAGTGTTTCTAACTTTTTGCAGTTCATGGCAATATTCTCATCGTTAATGAATTTGCTTAGATTGTCTTCAAAATGTTCGATTGGGGAGAGGACAAGTTCAAACGGTGTCAATTTATAGGGTTTAGACTTCTAGAGAAAACTTTTTACAAGTCCTGAAATTATCGGCAGTAAAAGTGTGTAGAAGCTGCCACTCGCCTGAAGGAGTCGTGGTCGTTTTAAATTTTTTCACTTTTTTTTTCAAAAACAGGCACGTAAACTGGTAAGATGTTGGTTTGTGTGTTGTATAAAACCATCTGGCAGTTGAACATTGCCCTCAGTTAAATTTAAAAAAAGTTCAGATATTAGATTAATGAAATCATTGTCGACCCCATGTTTGAGTATATCCTTCCTAAGCAACGGTTTTGAAGTGCTTAAAACGGAAAACAGATGCCGTTGTTCGTGTAGTTTCTTCAGTGTCATAATGGCAACTAATAGTGTTTTCTACTGTTCACCGGAAGATATACTGTAATTTCATTGTCGAAAATGTCGGTGACTACACGAAGATCCTCGGGCGTGCTCTTATTAATATCAAGCAAATTCTACCCTTTGGGCTTGCTAGTCGCCTGTGTGTATGATGACAACCTAATTTTCGGGGGGCGAGGTTTTATGTGCTTTTTGTGTTTTTGGAACTCGATGTAATCACGCGTAACTCGATAGATAATATAGACGGTGCAATTCAATGCAAGGGTTCGCATGCATTTGCTCTGATGAAACAGATTGTGTAGAACCAGAGTAACGGAAATGTGTTCATGATGGGAGCGAACAGTGAACAGTTGTAGCTTTTCCTGTGAGAACTGTTCAATGGTTTCAGCCAAATCATCAATAATAAGCCTCGAGTTCGGTTCAATACTATTGAAAACATCGAGTCCCTGTATGAATTGTAGTAGTATGGATGTTTCAAGAGCTTTTATTTTATCTTGGGACTCCTGCCAAATACTACAGCAATAGTAGATTTTTTTCGGCTTTTCCAAAAAACTTTTATTACAATTTTGAATTATTCTAGCTAAAAGTGTTGTTTTCCCCGACATTGAGGGACCACACAGAAACGATCTGAAGGGTGTTTTAAATTGATACATGCTGTTGGGGACAACAGTCGGACTATGACTAACTGTAAATCATATGTGCTCAATGAATAAGTAGTAATTTTCCCCATAGATCTATCTATTCAAGAACAACAAAACAATATTTCATGGCAACATTTATTACAGCAATATGATAACAAATATTTGCAGTCAACATGAACTGCAACGATAAAAATAACACTTGTTCAACATGACACTTGGTCAAAATGAAAACTCTATTTGTTTAACGTGAACTGCAATGATAACACTTTATAAATAAGCACTTATTGTCTTTAAACACTTTTTTATGCAAAACTTTATGTACAATAAAAAACACTTTTTGTCCATCATCAACACTTTTCTGTACAACATCTTTGTACAACACTTTTTGTACAACAGAAAATACACACACGGGAACTAGTAGCACAGTAGCACATTACGGTGAATTTAAAGTGGGAGCCACGGTGGGGACCGGGCAGCGCCACTGGGCCCGAGAAGCGCTGTGGGAAACGTCGTGGGAAGCACCGCAATGGTCTCTAATCATAAAAAAAAAACAGCATGGCTGATTTGAACACTTTGAAAATAAGCTATTTTTTTTAACAAAATCAAATTACAGCCTTCCATGTAAAAGCGACGTTTTAGTTCGTAAATATCTCATATTAAGTTGGAAATTGACTGCTTTCAGAATATCGATAGTTGTGGGGGGAACAGTGAATTAACCAAATGCTACTATGTGCATACTGCTACTACTACTAAGCGCTGACTTTAAATAATCCAAATTTTAACTGTAGGGATGATTTGAAAACTTTGAAAATAAGCTATTTTTTCATTTGTAGGTTGTCCTGGTTCCATACTCGCCATCTCCCCCCTGCTCGTCAGTAGGAGAAGGAGAGGAGGCACACGTGGAGTCCCCCAACAATTTAACATGGGACGATAGCATTGAAGTACCTTTTAATATTGACGAGTTTTTAGATGATTTTCTTTTTAATTTATATAATAGCATAGTTGAACTGGGGGACTTACCTTTGATAATTCCTAATACTTTGAAGCTTTTAGTGTATTTTACCCGGTAATTAACTGGGAACCCACCAACCTCCGATACCACAACGACTCCACTTCGAACAACTGAAGTGTAGCATTCGCCAGATATTGTTGAACACGTTGGGGGAGGGGGAAATATCCACGAGGGGGAGGGGGGTACAACTCTCCCCGATTTTCAATTGTCGAATATAATTTTAAATAATATAGTTGTTTTCACTGCAATGTTCGGGGACCCCTTTAATTCACTTATGGGGGGAAAATTTGTTTCTTACCCTATAGAAATTGTGCTTGCAAATATAGACAAAATTCGTGCACTTCTGTAGAATCCTATTCAGTTGTGGGGGAGGGATTAAATTAAGGTTTCTATTGTTTTAAATGTGTTTTATTTGAATGAGGGGAAAAGTGAAGTTTACTATCATTATGTAAAGTCCAATATGCGGTTGGTTTATTCAAATTTAGAAAATTTTGAGGGAGCTTTCACGGATTGGGTCGATCAAATTATAACGCATCTCGAGAACTTTAAAGAAAATGGTAGTGGCTCTCTAGTTCTTTTTGTTGAAAATTTAAGTGTTAATATTTGTAAATTTAAGAAAGATTTTATTTTAAGAGGGGGGCAGGTGGGGGGTATGAAAGGGATACTATTTTATAATATAATCCAGATCTGGTAGGTTGTCGCGGTGTCCAGCGGATCTGTTTTGAAACAGGTCAAAAGTGTTTCAGATATGCTTTCCTCATATCAGCATACGAGCCTCTAGCTCGGGACGCTAGCAAGACGAATTTAGACAACTGGGCTACACATGGGAAGGAAGCGTCCCATTTCCCAGTTGCAGTTTTTTCTTGCTTAGAGGGGAAATATGCAGTAACGCTACGTTACATTGACATTTTTGAAACTGCTATTATCAACATAAATATTGGTGTTACTTTGGCATAATTCGAAACAGAATTTGAAGACGGGGCTCATTCTAAAAAAAGGAGGGTGGTCTTACCCGTAAGGGGCCCGTCAAGTGATTTGGTCAGACACTGGGTTTGGTTGTTATACACACTACCTAATGACACTGCCCATTCAAATGGCCATTTTAACCCGATTACCGAGAGCAGTAGAGTTCAGGGGGAGGGTAAGACTAGGGGGACTCGTTTCTACTGTCCAACATGCCTCTCTAGATTTTGGACTCAATTAAAGTTACAAAATCACATGAGGCATTGTAGCCGACATGGCTACCAGACAGTGGAAACGGTTTCGGGGGAGAGGGCAATTCTACGTTTCAAAAATTTCCAGAACACCCTTCTCCAGTGCGACAAAATATCTTTGGACTGTGAAGCTAAGCTTGTGGATGTGAACGACCCACAATATCCAAACCAAGTCAAAGAACATCTGGCCATTGCAGTGTCATATGCCCACGCGCAAAAAGATAGTTCTAACACCATGCGGTTGTTAGAAATAGTTGAAACATTGGATGAGGGGGAGTGCATGGTCAAGGCACTGACTAAACTGATTGGCACGGCTAATGGTGCTATTTCTCGTTTGAGAAATACCCATTATCCAATGGTGTTGTCTGCAGAGGATCGTCTCGCGATTAAAAATCAAAAAATATGTTGGGTTTGTAAGGGAGAGTTTGCATAATCACTTAGGGCAGGAACTATCCTCAGGAGGTAGTAAGTCTAGAGGGGTAATACATCAATCGCGTACTTTCTATGTTAGCCAGCAGTTTTTATCACCGCCTTTATTCACAATTAAAATAATTACTTAAAATATATTTTAAAGTAACTGTCAGTTAGGTATAGGGAGGGAGGGGGAGTAGATTGTCCATGGTTATATAGTTCATTTACCTATAACATTAGTCCCAAATCAGCTGAGAAGTTGCTGCTTTTCGAGCTGAATTGGCAGGCTGTGGATAATTAACGTACGTGTTGGAATAAAATTATGCTTTTCTATTCTTTTATATTTTTTCCCAAAGCATTCAGTCAATTGATTAAAGTTAACAAACGCGAAAAGTTCCATAATTTTCTTGCTTAAACAGCACTTTCCAGACAGTGAAATGTATGACCTGTTGACCTGCAAAGGTATATACACATACGACTATTACTGTTCTGGCGCACGTTTAAGTGAGGAGAAACTACCTCCAATTGAAGCTTTTTACAATTCACTGACCAACAGCGAATGCACAGCCGAGGAGTATGAGTTTGCCAAGAAGGTGTGGTCCAAGGGGGATTGTAAAAATGGGTGGGACTATTGTAGACTGTACTTGGCTAGTGACGTTCTAACTTTGTTGGATATAGTCTGTAAAAACACAGACCATATCTATTCAGAGTTCGGGTTATATATAGGATTTTATTTTTCTAAGCCCCATTTTGTGAAGGATTTAATTTTAAAAATTAGCAGGGAGGAAATAGGCATAATCACCGACGTAGATCAGCACCTTTTTGTAGAGCGTTGAATGCGGGGAGGTGACGATGTTTCGTGAGATCGCAGCTGATCTACTGCTCCGAACTAACAAAGCAGAGTTGTAAACCCATCTTCAGTTTTCCTGGAAATGAATTCAATGTACTCCTCGGCAATGTCGAGCAACTTCTTGCCAGGTTAAACATTTCCAGAGTCTCAGAATCCATGAGAGATCCGCGAGATTACAACCATCGAGGACAATGGGCCACAAGGATGGTTCTTTGAAGTTGACGGTCACATTCCGCTGGCGCTTCACGACTCAGTCAAAGATTTTGTCTTTCCCTGTATCAATCGGCCCGTGAGCAAGGACTCTCTGAGCCCCTACAATCGTTCATTGGTTGAGGATATGGGGATGCACTGGACTCCCTCCAAACAGAAAATGATTGCTTATTTGGACAATAAATATATTATCGTTGTTCACCTTGTGCTTTTGAACTGTTTGTTTAGCATCGTTTTCAAGATCACTAAAATACCTTTGTTCCTAATTTTAAATCAGCGACACTAATTGAAAACGTTTATCGACACCTTTGTAGATAAACGTTCTAGGTCCACCTCACATTTGGTGACTTATTTGTACTAGCTCATTCTAAAGTCAGCGTTTGGTAATATGTGTGAGATTGTACGTAATAGATCGTACTTTGATGATGTGAATGGCCCACGAGAGGGGGTAAAAATGATTACCAATCCTAATTGTACCTCATTCACGAACCAAAAGGCCGGCATTGTCCGCCAACACATATATAGGCAACCTGAAGTATTGAACAAAACACTTACAATCATTTGGTATGTCCAATGCAACTACGACAAGCTCCTGTTATTATTTTTTTACAATGTATACGAGGTGCACTGGCCACGGGAGGGGGAGGTTCAAGTTTACTATGGTGATACAGATTCTCTGCTGTTAAAGGTAAATGGGACTGAAGATTGGATTTATTGGGTGATTTGCAAAATGGGGTGCACATCAGCTCGCGGATGGATTTCACCAACTGGAATCCATCTCTCTAACCCAAGTTGGTGAAACGACAAGCCCCCAGCGAACTATTAATGTTAAAATAAGAGACGGGGAGTGTTTTGAGATCCTGGGGTGTGGGCCAGGGCCCCAATGTCTCTTGCTTTGAAACTCAGTGTGGGGAGGGAAAGAAGTCGGGTAATGGGGTGCCAACACATTTTGTAAAAAGCACTTTCAACATGAGCGTTTACAGAGACTGTGTAGAAAGTAGCCTAGTGCCGAGAGCACAAGTGCTTGCAATTCGCTCTCTACAGTATAGAAATTATACTGTGAGAGTGGAAAAGAATGCAATATCGTGTATATCCGACAAAGTCTATGTGCTCGAGAATGGTGTGACTGTCCTACCCCATGGCCACTACCGTATTTAACATCGAATTGAATGCGTAGACTATCGCAATCAACTTGGTCTGGATAAATTAACCTAATCTGACTAACCTCCACCCCAACCTGTTCATAAATTAACTAATCCCAATCTCACTACCTTAACCTAACCACTGACCCAACTAACCCATCCGCTAACCTGTAGCAGCCGCAGTGACGACAACTATTGTTTTTCGCCACGCGGTTCCCGGGGAGGGGGGGTCCTTCCCGCGGCCGCCCAGGGTGGGGGTGGGGGTGTCCTACCCGTAGCCGGCCGGTCTTCGGCCTCAAGGTCCCCCGGGGTGGGGGGACCCCACCTTTAAATTAACCAGACTCATGTTGAACTGGGCTGCTAGTTTCCTGAGTATATTTTGTTGTACAACAAGTTTTGTATAGAAAAGTGTTGTACAAAAAAGTGTTGCAAAGAAAAGAGTTTAAAGACAATAAGTGTTTATTATAAAGTGTTATCATTGCAGTTCATGTTGAACAAATAGAGTTTTCATGTTGACCAAGTGTCAAGTTGAACAAATGTTATTTTTATCATTGCAGTTCACGTTGACTGCAAATATTTGCTATCATATTGCTGTAATAAATGTTGCCATGAAATATTGTTTTTTGTTGTTCTTGAATAGATAGATCTATGGGGGAAATTATTGCTACTTATTCATTGAGCACATATGATTTACAGTTAGTTATAGTCCAATTGTTGTCAGCAGCAGCATGTATAAATTTAAAATACCATTCGGATCGGGTCTGTTCTGTCCCTAAATGTCGGTCAAAACAAAGCTGTTAACTAAAATAATTCAAAAGTGCGATAAAATTTTTTTTGAGAAAAAAAAGAAAATCTAATATTTCTATATTATATTGAAGGGGTCATCTGATAAAATAAAATCTATTGACACAACCATACCACTACAATTCATACAAGGACTTGATGTTTTCAATAGAATTGAATCGAACTTGTGGTTGATTATTGATGATTTGGCTGAATCCATTGAACAGTTCTCACAGGAAATGTTACAACTGTTCACCGTTCGCTCCCACTATGAAAACATTTCCGTTACTCTGGTTCTACACAATCTGTTTCATCAGAGCAAATGTATGCGAACCCTTGCTTTGAATTGCACCGTCTATATTATCTATCGAGTCGCTCGTGTTTATATCATGTGCCAAAAACTCAAAAATCAGATATAACCTCGTCCCCCGAAATTTATGGTTTCAGCAAAAACTCATGCGCATATCAAGCCCTACGGTTACAATTTGCTGGATCTTAATCAGAGCACACCCGAGGATCTACGTGTAGTCACCGACATTTTCAACAATGAAATTACAGTATATCTTCCGGTGAACAGTAAAAAAGACTATTAGTCGCCATTATGACACTGAAGAAACTACACGAACAACGGCATTTGTTTTCCGTTTTAAGCACTTCAAAACCATGGCTTAGGAAGGCTATACTCAAACATGGGGTTGACAATGATTTCATTAATCTAATATCTGAACTTTTTTTAAATTTAACTGCGGGCATTGTACAACTGCCAGATGGTTTTACACAACACACAAACCAACATCGTCCCACTTTCCGTGTGCTGGATTTTAAAAAAAAGGTAAAAAAATTTAAAAGAAAACGGCTCCTTCAAGCGGGCGGTAGCTTTTTCACACTTTTACTACCAATAATTGCAGGACTTGTAAACAGTTTTCTCTAGTGAGAGAATGGCAAAACCCTATAAATTGACACCATTTGAACTTGTCCTCTCGCCCGTCGAACATTTTGAGGACAATCTAAGCAAATTCATTAACGATGAGAATATTGCCATGAACTGCAAAAAGTTAGAAACACTAGTGAAATTTATCAAATTGAAAAGATATTAAAGAGTCGTACACGCCATGGCAAGAAACAGTTGCTTGTTCGCTGGCTAGGATACAACTCAGATTTTGATTCTTGGGTCAGTGCTGAAGATATTGACAATGCCCAATGATTTCTTTGTAACTTTCATGTCCAATGCTTCTTATCCTCTCTACAAAGACTTGAATAGAACAATTGATTTTGGAAAAAACTCTCTCCCCCCATCAAATTTCGACGACGGAAAGTATGAAGTGGCTCTTGCCGACTAAATTCTTAAAAATACTTACAACATCCTGAGAAAGGATCGTAAAAATGAAATAAAAATTAGACCCCATGATTGGCCTCCGCCATCAACAGGTGATCAAGAAAAAATTCAAAAAATCAATTGGATGGATTATCCATACATTGAAGTATCCTATGAGAAATTCACCTGTATGAATGATATATGTCGTACTATCAATAATAGAATTTCTGCTCGTAAGAAGGGGGCTTTTCATTTCAACTATTCAAAGGAAGAGGGCAAGATCTACATTACTTTATCTATTGCCAGTGAAAAGGTTATTCTCAATGATAACCTAAAGGATGTTCTTGGCTTTAAGCTCAATATACTCAATGGTAAAAGTGCCGGAAACACTAATTTCATTTTCGCTGACTAACCACCTGCCTTCTCCACTGCCACCTGTATATTTCTCTACGCTTCATTTGTGGAAACATCTCGGGTTGGTAATTCAAATATCCCCCTCCTACGAGTTCTTGAACTAAAAACCAATCAAGAGCATATTCACCACTACAATATAAAGCATCTTCAGTATAGTCCCGTAATCACTTCCCTATTTGGAACTCTGTCAGTTAACACTAAAAACCAAATTGGGTGATCCCATAGCACTTTCAAAAGGTTTGGCTGTGATTAAATGCCATTTTTGACCCATCGTTCAAAAGCACGATGTCTAATAAAAAACTGGCATTCCCCTGTCCTGATATCGACTGCTATATTAATACTCTTGGCCCAAGACAACTGGGCAATGGTATGGACTAATACAAAAATCGCTCGTCAATGTCTGGCTATGGTCTTGGCAGTTAGTTGGATAAGCTGCTTCACTCTTCACTACCACTGGCTAGAAAATATCTTGTACCGGCTATGACAGATTTTGCATCCTCTACACTATACGATTTGAGTTCTGGCAAGGTTTTTAAAAAAAGTGCGACGGAAAAACTTAGACCCTGGGTGTATGCCCTGGTTGTGGAATTAGTAAAGTATGGTAGAAGCTTAAAAAGGTCGCGTAATAACATATCCCAAATCTGTCCTTGCTCAGGTTAGGAACATAAACCATCCCTTCTTTCAAAGAAAAGAAGGAACTAGCGAACCAGCACCGTACCCAGAAGTACCAGGAAGAAAAATTGTCAGATCGAAACTAGATTTCTTCTTCTAAAATGTCCTACCTACCGCATAAGGATTCTCAACCTTCAATCACCGCCTCATTTAATCTATTCAATGCTGAAAATGTTTATGTGAGTGTCAATCATGGATACTATGAACAATTTTATCCTCAACAACCTCTCTCCGATAATATCCACTTTCAAATTTATTCCAATGAAAACTACCTTACGGACGTATCTTCAACATTTATAGATTTGCAAATGAAAGTTCGGAAAACCGATCATACAACGCCGTTTCTGTCCGATGGACTATCCTATGAAAAATGTGTATTACATAATTTATTTCGTCAAATTAGTGTGCACATCAATGGCACGCTGGTGAGCACAAGCAATAATCTCTGAAACTATAAAAGCTATATGCAATTCATGCTGATGACACCCATGTCATACAAGGAATTGAGACGCATATCCAAAGGATATGAATATATTACTAATACTGATAGTGCAGATGCACTTAAAAATGCTACAGCTAGTGAAATACATCTAGTTGGAAAAATATATCATGGAATATTTAATATACCCCAATGGCTGCCGCTCAGTGTTAAAGTGGGTATAAAACTAACGCTTGCACCATCCAATATCATATTGAGAAAAGAACTTGCTGCCAATCCGGATGTAAGTCTCTCCCTCACCTCGGCAATACTTCATGTACGCAAACAACAGGTCATGAGTTCTGTTTCTTTGGCCGTGGAAAAACAGAGAGCCAATGTCAACAATATTAAACTACTTGTTCCTCATACAATCACCAATCAACGTCATATTGCAATGGGCTCACGCACCTTCACCGATTCATCCTTTATCAATGGTGAAATTCCGTCAAAACTAGCGTTGACATTTGTAAAGAGCGCCAGTGCAATAGGATCATGGACTGAATGCCCACATAAATTCGAGATGTTTGGACTTTCATCTCTTGTGTGCAAAGTAAACGGCATCCCACTCTACAATCTATCTTTTGATAAATCCTATAGAACATTGTATGAGTTGACCTTGCAAACCCTATACCAAGAATCCCAACTATTTGAAAACGGTATAACCGAAGATATGTTTGCTAAAACATATGGTATCATTGTACTGGATTTGTCGGGTACACAGGATATGAGTATTGTACGTACGGGGAGTGTGCGTTTAGAGTGTATATGTGCCGACCCATTGGCTGAGAGTATTGCCCTAATCTCACTAAATCAATACGAAACCTCTTGGAAAATTACTCCCGAACGCAGTGTTCTACTAGACTTGGTACCATGGACACCAGTCAAATAATCAGTGCATTTAATATGAATCCCTACATGTTTAAGTACAAATCCTATTGTCTGCCCTCAAACTATCTTTGAAAAATTTAACGTGTCAAAAATAGCTTGATTATTGTTAATAGCAGTCCGTTGACTTTGCTGACGGGTCATTGGCTGTGCATATTTTAAACAATGAAGACGACTGAATTTTTTGATCCTCTTGGGCTACCCTATTCATTCTACACACCTCACATCAGCAGCTATGTTGAGAGCAGTGGTAAAACTATTATTCAAAATCGGAAGAGGGTTCAGGATCGAACGATTAAAGGCTGCGGCTTTCACACACTACTATATTTTGTGTTCCGATGTCGCGGCTAAACTTACAAACAGTTCTCCACATTTATAGTAACGATCTCCGTCTGAATGACTTTCTAGTGGAAAATATCCTCTCAGACCTGTATAGTGTTGATTTCAATGCCCTAAGAGTAACGTGCTTAAAAAATTCTTGTGAATTTGTTTATTAATAAAATGCATATATATACAACATTGTCTTTGAATTTTCACTATAGATTTCTTCATCTTTGATGTATAGGCAACTGTCGTGAACCACTAATGCTGGTAAATCATTTGGATTCATTGTATATTGATCTTGATTGACTGCAAAGTAAGGGTCACATTTTCTACAGTACAATGTAACTTCACTCTTGTCATATCTCTTTGTATAGTCAATGATACTATTTGCATTCATATTATGAAATTCACGAGTTTCAATCTGTCTATTTGAGGCAATATCACATACAATGTTTTCAAATGGTGAATCACATTCGGTCACAGCCAAATAAAAATCACTTGGTTTATAGTTATAGTAGATGGTGTCATAACAACGATAACGTAAAAACCAAATTGTCTTGTTACCCCAAAAGTTGAATCGTAGACCAGATTCCTCTTCCAAAAATAATTTAAATCCACGACGATACCAATCTTGTAGAAATAAACTAAAATCAAGTTTGAAATTCTTCCCAATCATAGCGGGGTAAGTATTCTTCCACTGATCATATTTGTCATAGCGACAATAGGAGCATAGAGGTCCTCTAGGACGCGAGTCACACACCTCCTCAAGACATAAATTACGTCCTTTACTTTGTCATGCATAGCCTCTATATAATTTACATGGAGTATATAATCTGCACTTTTCACTATAGTTATCAATAATTGTACAATTCTCACATTGATTCCAACTGCCAAGAGTGTACATGCACATTGGACATATATAGAACATTTTTCGGTTTCCGATGTCAACTCACTCACAGCTAACACGAAACTGATCCTCTTCGTTCAATAAATTCAACGAGAGGAAAATGGGGGAGAGAGGAGTAGCTCTGTGATATTAGTTCTTTTGAATAATGGGGGGAGACCTCTACATTGAATCCAGTTGCAATGTTTTAAAAAGTATATTCACAATATGATTCTGCTTTGTTCCAATTAATATATCAATAAATTGACTATAAGAATTTTAATCACATTTTAAAAGTTTCATACAATAGTCCAATGGAGGAGAATCACTCCTCATTATATTGTCAAGTGTTCCCTGACATGAGAATATCCTGCGTTGAAGAGATAACTCGAGAATATCATCATCCAAAATCAAATATTCTTCCATAAACACTAGATTTGATCTAATTCTCTCTTTCTCAAATTTATTCATTTTTCAATCATTTCACTCCGACTGTTGACTCTAGACTGACCCCGATTCGTTAGCCCCTAACCAGAAAAGAAAGAAAACATTTTCGATTTCGAAACAATTTTATTGAATAATTACAACAACGTTAATAATATAGAGCATGTACAATTAGCGATACTGTTTATTGTCGTCAATATGTTTCACCAATGCACTTAAAGCACATTGAAGTCTATTCACATGTGCTATATCAACTTTTGCTGCAAAACATAAATGATCCTCCATTTTAAATTTACTCAAGGATATCACATATCTTGCATATACTGCATCCCATTCCAGACAAAGCCATGATCCTTTCGTAACTTCCACTGCAATGCTTGGTGCTCTTGTATTATTATTATCAACTCCACTATCAACTTCTAAGAGGGTAAACATTCCACTCGTCATCATCAACACACAAATATATATCCAAATAAGTTAAGTCAAAACTGTTCTTCTCACTCCTTTGAATTCTATTCACAGACTAATAAAACTATAGAAAAAAACCCGTTCATTATAGTCCCGCCGTCGATACTATGTAAGCACGCCCTCTGATTGGTTGAGAAAGAGGGTGTATGCGACTCGCTGATTGGCTGAGAAGGAAACACGTGATCTAACTGTTTCCGGGAAACTCATAACATTTGGCGAGAGCAACAACATCAAATAAATCGACCTTGACATTCGCTGAGAGCGTGCACTTACAACAACAACAACAAATAAATCGACCTTGGAAAAAGAGGTCATTGACCGATCACGCAATCATTCTCCCTAGGGAGGCTATGCCCTTATTTGGTGTACTGACAGAGTTAGACTAAATTGTAGATGGCAGCAGGGGTGAGGGATGGGGCCTTTACCCCCCATTCTACTTCC
>NC_142814.1:14097892-14132892 GCF_049724085.1 Artemia sp. Qi Xiang Cuo
CAACTCTCTCACAGCTAAATACATGCAATACATGTATAGAACATCTTCGGTTTCCGATGTCAACTCTTCACAGCTAAACGAAACTGAACCTCGTTCGATAATCAGAGGGAATGGTGAGAGGAGTAACTCTGTGACGTCACCTCTTTCGAATGGGGGAGCCATCCACATTGAATCTCTGGCAATGTCTTCAAAAGTATATCCACGATATTATTTTGCTTTGATCTAATTAATGTATCAACAAATTGAGTATAAGAAATTGATTAACATCCATAAACTTTCATACAATAGTCCAATTGAGCGGAATCAGTTGTAATTATATTTTCAAGTGTTCCCTGAGAGAATATCCTTTGTTAAAGAGATAGCCCGAGAAAAGTATCATCCAGTATTAAATGTTTTTCCATAAACACCCTGTTCATTCCAATTATCTGTTTCCCGAACATATTCATTTTTCAATCCTATTAGTGTCACTACTGACTGTAAACTTATTATGATTATTTAACCTAACATTTTAACAAAAAGAAAGTGAACATTTACGATTTTAAAACTGTCTTAGCGGATAAGTACGGCAATAATACTTGACATGAACAGATAGCGATACGACTTATTGTTTATGATATGTTTCACTAATGATCTTAAAGAATATTGAACTCTATTCACATAAGCTATGTCAACTTTTGCGGCAAAGCAAAATTAATCCTTCATTTGGTATATGCTCAACGATAACGCACATCTTGCTTATACTTCATCCCATTCCAGATAAAGCTATGATTCTCCTGTAATTTCTACCGCAATGCTTGGTGTTCGTTCATCATTGCCGTCAATCCCATTATCGACTTATAATAGGATAAACATTCCACTCATCCTCAGACCAAATGTATCCTAATGAGTTAAGTCAAAATGTTCTCACTCCTTTGAATTATATTCACATCCTAATAAAAACTATAGCAAAAATCCTCCCCTTGTATTCTCTGCAACCCCCTCCCGCTAATATTTCCGACCACCTGATCGGCCTAGACGGAGACGCGTGATCCTGTTTCCCGCTAGCAGATCATTAAATTTCCCCATCGATTATGTAATCAATTTCTCAGAAATCCACTTGTCCTAGTCGATTACGCAATCAATTTCTCGGAAATCCACTTCCCCCTCGGTTACGCAATCAAAGTCTCGGAAATCCACTTCCCCCTCGGTTACGCAATCAAGTTCTCAGAAATCCATTTCCCCCTCGTGGATCAATACATCTCTTTCCACCGTCAATGCGCATGTGCAAACTTCACCCCAGTGTCATTACACCTGGACAAACTACAAAAAAATCGACCTTGAAAGTCCATCAAAGTGAGAAAAATCCTGTTTTTCTTATTCTCAGTGACAAAAACCATAAAAACATGCATAAATTATGTTCAATCCGGAGTCATTAGGGCCTCTCTACAAATATATTATCAAGCCCTGTTGTAGATGCTTTGAAATCCTATCTGCAAAATGTGAAAATTGGCGCATTTGTCTCACCAAAAAGATTTTGAACGGTTTTTTTTCTGGAACAACCAACGGTCCTAGAAAATCCGGATAGTGCTTATTTAAGCAATAATGAAAGTTCTAGTGTCTTTTTTAAAAAACCAAAAAAATTGTGCCATCTGAAAGTGGTGTTTTCTGCCGTATTGTAGAACCAATTTATGATTTTGCCCGAAAAACAATTCAATTTTCCGACATAGCTGATCAACTTAAAAGTATCAAAAACTATATGTTTGGCCTTTTAGCTTCATAAAAAATAATGCCATACGGTGGCAAATTCATTTTTAAGAATTCACTTGATATATCTATGTTAAGAGATTAATGTCTTATATATTTTGTTTTATTGTGAAATTTGAACCCAAATGTACGAATGTAAGTGGATGTAATTTTTTTTTTTAGTTGCAATACAAGCCCAGGTTACTTGGCTTCATAATTTTTTGTGGAGTTTTTTGTAAATCAATTATATCTCCATTGAAAAAAAATAAATGTAGAAAATTTATTTAAAGCTTCATTTAACAAAATTGACTCACCTGATTTTTAATTAAAGTATATACAGCTGTGCCTAATTGTGGATAAGCTTTTATGAAAAGAGACATGTAGTTTTTTAGCCAGAAAAGGGGTTCCAGATGCCTGAAAGAGTACTTCCTTACTTACTTGTGGCGGGAATCAGGCGTTTCTACCTCGCCCGGCATCGATGATCTTGGAGACCTTCTTGGACCATGTTGAGCGATCTTCTGCCAGCTGCTCTGCAAAAGCGAGCCACTGAGTTGACCATCTGTGTCCGAACTTTCTGAATCCACCAGGTTCCGCCAGTTCTTCCTCTGTACTCCTTGGCGTCTCTTCCAGGACCTAATAGGCTCGACTAGAAATATTTGGCGAGGCAAGTATTCTGGTGGCTTCCGTAATACATGGCCCAACCATTTCAAACGGCGTTCTTTAATAGTGAGCGTAACATCTCTCTGAAGAATGCACATTCGACGTCAATCCGCGCTGGAGATACGGTCACGCAGCTGTATTCTGAGAATTCTTCGCAGATAGGTTTGCTTAAACACCTTCATTGTATTCTCATGCTGTGGTTTTACCGACCATGTTTCATTTCGGAGAATTTACGTGATATATCTAAGATAAGACATTAATGTCTTATTTATTTTGTTTTATTGTGAAATGGGAACCCGAATGTACGGATGTAAGTGGATGTAATTTTTTTTTTAGTTGCAATACAAGCCCAGGTTATTTGGCTTCATAATTCTTTATGGAGTTTTTTGTAAATCAATTATATCTCCATTGAAAAAAAAATAAATGTAGAAAATTTATTTAAAACTTCATTTAACTAAGTTGACTAACCTGATTTTTAATTAAAGTATACACAGCTGTGCATAATTGTGAATCAGCTTTTATGAAAACATACATGTAGTTTTTTAGCCAGAAAAAGGGTTCCAGATGCCTGAAAGAGTACTTCCTTACTTACTTGTGGCGGGAATCAGGCGTTTCCACCTCGCCCGGCATCGATGATCTTGGAGACCTTCTTGGACCATGTTGAGCGATCTTCTGCCAGCTGCTCTGCAAAAGCGAGCCACTGAGTTGACCATCTGTGTCCGAACTTTCTTAATCCCCCGATAGGTTCAAGGTCTGATGTGGCCAGGTTCCACCAGTTCTTCCTCTGTCCTCCTTGGCGTCTCTTCCAGGAGCTAATAGGCTCGACTAGAAGTATTTGACAAGGCATGTATTCTGGCGGCTTCCGTAATACATGGCCCAATCATTTCAAACGGTGTTCTTTAATAGTGAGCGCCAAATCTTTCTGAATATTGCACATTCGACGTAGATCCGCGTTGGAGGTACGGTCACGCAGCTGTATTCTGAGAATTCTTCGCAGACAGGTATGCTCAAACACCTTCATTGTTTTCTCATGATGTAGTTTTACCGACCATGTTTCGCATCCGTAAAGGAGAACGGTGTGGACTAGTGCCACGTAGATTCGAACTATCGTTCGGACACTGACTTCTCGGCGATTCCAGAAGGGTTTCCGAAGGGAGGCAAAGACTGTCTGCGCTTTCTGTATTCTCTGTTAGATATCAGCGTCGGAAGATCCATCAATACATATTTGGGAGCCTAAGTATGTAAAACAATGGACTTTTTCCAGCTGAACTTGATTGACAGTTAGTGTGAATGGTCCTGTGTCGTGGTTAATAGTCATGAATTTCGTTTTCTCTGTGCTGACTTTCAAGCCGATCAGGTCTGCCCAGGCCACCACGTTGTCAAGCATGTTTTGAGCTTCTACGGGGTCTGACAGGAGGCCAACATCATCCGCATAATCAAGGTCAGTCAGTGAAAGATTCTGTCCGATCTGAACTTCTGGATAGGACGACAGTGCATTTTCAAGTGCCCAATCGACGCAATAATTGAACAAAGTCGGAGAGAGGACACACCATTGTTTTACTCTAAACTCAACAAGGAATTAATCAGTTTCTTCACCATAGACTCGAACTTAGCTCACTGACGCGTCATAGTATGCCTTCATCAGTTTGACAAACTTCAGTGGCATTCCGTCATTCTCTAGGATCTTCCAAAGTTTCTGGCGAGTGACAGAGTCGAAGGCGGCAATGAAGTCCAGGAACATCAAGATCAGGGGTAGATTGTACCTTTCAAACTGCTGGATAATGAGGCGAAAAACGAAGATATTATCATTACAGCCTCTACCTGGCCGAAAACCGGCTTGATTTCCTCGGGTTCTTTCCTCCCTTGCCCCTTTGAAGCGGTTCAAGAGTATGATCCCGAATATTTTGACCGCAATGTCTATAAGACTTATTCCGCGGTAATTTTTGCATTCGGTTTTATCTCCTTTCTTATAGAAATGGAGAATGACTGATGTCTTCCAATCTTTTGGGAAAGAATTGGTCCTCCACACTTCTTCGAGAACGCCATGGAGCTGTTCAGCAGTGACCTCAGAGCATTGTTTGTACACTTCCGGGGGGAGGGCGTCTTCACCTGGGGCTTTGTGGTTCTTCAGGGTCTTGATCGCTTTTAGTATTTCGGCTCTGGTCGGTGTATCCAGCTCGAGGTCGTAGGGTTCTTTAGAAACGGCAGGTGGGAAAGCATCAGGAGCAGATGATGGGGATGGGTTTAGGAGGATCTGAAAGTGATCCTGCCATCTTGCTAAGCACTCCTTCTGACAACTGATGATTTTTCCTGATCTGTCTTTGACTATTTCTGAGACAGCAGCCTTCTTACCAACGGACTCTTTCAGGATCTGGTAAAGCTTGCGGGTATCATGTGAGCGTGCTGCTTTCTCTAACGACACGGTAGCATCTTCCCACATTTGGCGGTGGTCCATACGAACAGAGCGTTTTACCTGTCTGCGCAGCTCTATTGTTTCTTCTTTAGGGCCGCTCATCTTTTGTCTTCGCTCACCGACTATTGACAGGGTCCTAGCGGTAATCCAGTGCTGTTAGTCAGTTCCAAATTGAGGGCCTGCCGAACTTCTTTGTCTTGGAGCTTACCAATGTCGAATCCTGCCTTGGGCTTGTTTTTTCTCCGAGTTGCAAGACGTAGCAAAATTTTTGAAGCCACAAGCCTGTGGTCAGAGCCAGACTGCAAGTCAGTGTCCGCGCTGTTGTAAGAGTGAGAGACCTGTACGGAGCTTCTCCAGCGCTGGCGTACGAGAATGAAGTCTATTTGAGCCTTAGTCTATCATTTGAATGCCTAGTTAAAAGGAGGCTAGGTTTGGGCAGAAATAAGGTATTGGTGACAGCCAAGTGGTTCATCAAGGCATAGTTTAACAACCTGTGCCCACTCTCGCTTCTGTGACCTTGTCCAAATTTTTCCAGGACTTTTCTTGTGGTTTGGTCAGACGGACCAACTCTTGCGTTGAAGTCTCCAGCAACAATCAAGTAATCACGTGCGGCAACAGAAGAAGACAGCTGCTGTAGCTTACCGTAGAAACCATCCTTGGTCGTATCAGCATCGTCACGGGTGGGGGCATAGGTAGAATTTATCGACACATTTGCGGGGTTTCCTTTTAGTCTGATTCTGGCAAGTCTGCAGGAGACTGGTTCCCATTCTAGGAGAGCATTTCTGGTTCTTTGGTTCATGATGAAACCAACTCCGTGGAGTCCCGAATTATCCTCTACTCCGGAGTAGAAAAAATGGAATAGATGTAGCGTTTCAGGAGCTATAATAACTATGGAGCCAGAACCTGAAATTCTGGCCTCAGATATGCAAAGTATGTCTATGTTGTACTTCTCCATCTCATGGACAAGAAAAATTTGCGTGGCTTCTTGTTTGACGGATCTTATATTCCAGCATCCCACATTTATTCTAGATTTTGCCTGTTTAATGACTGTAGTGGGTTTTCCTAGATTCATGGCATGAAAAGGATTTTTCGACTTCGCCACCATATACGAAGTCGCGTCGCCTGCCAGGAACGCCGTAGTATGGTTGGCTTGTTTACTTCTCGACACCCACGCCAATACAGGGGCCGCGTCGCTTGCCGGGGACGCCGTAGCCGTTACAACTTTTCTTCTAGGTCTCAAATCCATCGATGTTTCTTTGGAATAGAGTTTACCGCAAGGTCCCCAGTCTTGCGGGTCACCCGGAGCGTGTTGGCCACCAAATCGCTCGGCGTGGAGCTCAGTGGTGTTTACACCCTTCCACCGCTTTGAGGTGCGCTGACGGATTTCTTCTGCTGCCCAGGGACGGAAGATCGAGCCTCATTGCCTGTAACTACCATCAAGGTAAACTTAGCTCGACCTTTGATTCCCACCTGGAATCAACAAGGGCTTCAGAAAGGGTCTTACTCTCTATGAGCCTTCAGATAAATATACATTGGGTCTGGAGAGGGGGGGGGGGGGTAGGTTAGCATTAATAATTAATCCCTCTTAGAAAAATGTGTCATATGCAGTACAATAGAGCTGCTTAAGTAAAGAGCGATATGGGCACAATGTATCTTTTTTTGGTTAGACTAGGGTACTTCGTAAAGAAGGAATTGTCGTAAAGAGTTCAAAAAGGGCTTATTCGATTTTAAATTTAAAGGGCTGGTGCCTTTTTAAATAGTTGAAAGTGATTGGAGGGTAACCAGACCCCCTCCCACGTCTATCATTTCCCCAAACACATCGAAATCTTGAGAAAGCCATATTGTTTAATGTAGTTAAAGGATCCGGAAATTATGTTTTTGGGATTACAATCCCCCCTCGCCATCCCTCAGAGCAACAGATAAGGGTTTTTGTAAAAACTAAAAAAAAAAAAAAATAATTCGTATGCTGACCATCGTTCTGCGTAGCATAGGTGGCAATCTCCTGATTCTCTGCTTCTGTCTGGGAGGGCAATACGTTGTTCGGTGTAAATCATCCAACGCTTCCCGTGTTTTTTCCCAAGATTTATCCAGGTACGCATTTGGATACCATGATACCAGATACCATAGTATTTGAGTCTTAGCTGTATTTACGTTTTTTTTATTCTTTTTTGTTTACATAAGTTTAGATGGAAATTAGTAAACAAAATTGAGCTGTTTGAAGACTGATTCTTAAAGAATGAACGGGCGAAAAAAATTTGATAAGATGTGCTTATAAATCCAAAATGTCCCAAGTGGTTCTCCACACAGATCATGCGTAGATTGACGAAGATGGAAGTCAATTGCTGAAATTTCCTATTAGATTGCTAGTCTTCACTTCAAAGCGATGAAGCTTTGAAAAATTGATTATAGGCGCGTGCCACTGTAGGTTCATTATCAGTCAAGTACAAATATAACTTCCAGACCTTTGTAAGGTTGTTTGTTAGCATAACCTTACGCAACAGACTATAGGTTACGCAACAGAATTAGCATTCAGTTCATAACAAAAGTGAACTGTTTATTATTTTCAACTTTGCTTTGCTTCCACTGCCTATGATGTTTACTAAGTATACGCAACATCCGTCAAGATTGACATTAAAAGTATTCTGTTAAAACAATAGAAGCTATTCCATATATAAGGAGGGGGGCTGTTTAACAGGGGCTTTTTACAACCTTTTGATTTTGCTCTGGGGGATGGGGAGGAAGGGTTTTCTTCCACAAAACATAATTTCCGGACCCTTTAACTGTATTCAAAATTGCATCTAAGTTTCAGGGAAACAATGACGTGGGAGGGGTCTGGTTACCCTCCAATCACATTCAACGTGAATTTAATTTAAAGGTAACAAAATCGAGATTCAATTTATAAGCAGAAGTTCAGCTTTATAACAAAGAGTGGGTGATTTTGGGCTTTTCCCTTCACACGCAGTATACTTTCTGTTCGTTTTAAGATATAGCCTCTTTACTTCCATTTGAAAAAAAAAAATTAATTTAATACAAAGTAGAGCTTAGGAAGTGACTAGAATCCACGAGGTTTATCTATTGTTATCAAGACTCAGAGTATCTGGTTAATACGTTTCTCAACTACCAAAAATGACCAACTACCAAATGTTTTTTATCTTTGTTTATTGTCTCTCTACTAACGTGCCTGTGTGACTGAGTGTTTATTTGCATTTATTTAAGCCTGTCTTTGTGGGTTTGTATGCCTGACTTTGTGCTTTTGTTTGTGTTTTTTTGTCTCTACCCCACCTATTTTATGTGACTGAGGGTTTGTTTTCATGTCTCTGGGCCAGACTTTGTGTGTTTGTATGTCTGACTTTGTATTTTTGTGTGTATTTGTCACTATCCCACCATGCCTGTGTGACTGAGTGTCTGTTTATCTGTCTCTGTTTCTGTCTTTGTGTGTTTGTGTTCTGACTTTGTGTTTTGTGTGTATTTTTTGTCTCTTTCCAATAGCACCTGTGTGACTGAGCGTCGTTTTGCATGTCCTTATGCCTGGTGTGTAAGTTTTTGTGTGTGTGTAATTGGTTTTGTTTGTGTTAGTGTGTTTGTGTTTGTGTGTGTGTGTTTTTGTGTGTGTAAGTGTTTGTGTGTGTGTCATTTTGTGTGTTTGTGTAAGGTATTTGTGTGTGTGTAAGTTTTTGTGTGTGTGTAAGTTTTTTTGTGTTTTTAAGTTTTTGTGTGTGTTTTTAATTTTTTTTGTGTTTTTAAGTTTTTGTGTGTGTATGTAATTTCTTTGTGTTTGTTCTAGTGTGGTTGTTTTGGTTTTTGTTTGTGTTTTATTATTAGCGTGTGGTGGGTTTAGTGCTTTTGGTTTCGTATTTTTTTGTTTGTTTGGGTAAGTGTTTTTTTTCTTGTAAGTTTTTGTGTTTGTGTAAATTTTTATGTGTGTGTAAGATTGTGTGTGGGTGTGTAAATTTGTTTGTGTGTGTAAGTTGGTGTGTGTTTTTTAGTTTGTGCGTGTTTGTAAGTTTTTTTGTGTGTGTAAGTTTTGTTTGTGTTTGTAATTTTTTTTTTGAGTTTGTGTGTGTTATTTTGTTTGTTTGTGTTTAAGTTTTTGTTTTTGTTTGTTAGGGTGTGTGTGTTAGTTTTTGTGCGGGTGTAAGTTTTTGTGTTTGTGTTATTTTTTGTTTTTGTGTTAGTTTTTGTTTGTTTTTGTGTAAGTTTTTTTGTGTGTGTAAGTTTTTGTGTGTGTGTGTAATAGTTTGTGTCTGTGTTAGTTTTTGTGTGTGTGTAAGTTTGCGTTTGTGTGTGTGTAAGTTTTTTTTGTGTGTGTGTAATTGTGTGTGTTTTTTTAAGTTTTTGCGTGTGTGTAATTTTCTGTGTTTGTAAGTTTTTTTGTGTTTGTGTCTAAGTTTTTGTTTTTGTGCCTTTTTTTTTGCTAGTTTAAGTTTTTGTGTGTGTGTAAGTTGATTTTTTTGTTTAATTTGTTGTTTGTTTGTTCTTTTTTTTTTGTATTTAAGTTTTTTTGTGCGTGTTAGTTTATATGTTTTTCTGAGTTTTTGTGTGTTTTTTATTTTTTGTTTTTGTGTAAGTTTTTTTGTGTGTTATTGTGTGTGAGTTTGTGTGTGTGTGTTATTTTTTTTGTTTTTTTATTTTTTTTTGTGTGTGTTAGTTTTTGTGCGTCTGTAAGTTTTTGTGTGTGTGTAAGTTTTTGTGTGTTTGTAAGTTTTTGTGTGTGTGTGTGTAAGTTTGTGGTGTGTGTGTGTGTAAGTTTGTGTGTGTGTGTGTTTGTGTGTTTTTTATTTTATTCTTTTATAACCCATTCTTCATAATTGGCCTTAAAAAAGAAGAAAAAATAGTTTATTTTTCATGAAAAAAATAATCTTGAAAGAGAACAATCTGTCCTCATCAATAGCATGCACAAGAATATGTTTAAAAACTTAAATCAAAAGTTTCATTCTATTACTCTGATATGATTTAGAGATGTAAAAAAAGTTGAAAAAAAAGTTAAAAAAAAAGTTAAAAAAAAAATTGGTCACTACTAACATTATTTTTCTAATAGTAAAAGTTGTGACATACATAACTATATCATTCCCATTTTGAATATGGAAAATATTAAATATGAATTTTTTGTGTTTTAAATGTGTTTCATGACATTCTAAGAGATGTAAAAAAAGTTACAGTTAAAAAAAAAGTAAAAAAAAAAAATTGGTCACTACTAATATTATTTTTCTAATAGTAAAAGTTGTGACATACATGACTATATCATTCCCATTTTGAAGATGGAAAACATTAAATTTGAATTTTTTGTGTTTTAAATGTGTTTCATGACATTCTAATAGATGTAAAAAAAAAGTTAAACAAAGTTAAAAAAAAGGTAAACAAATTAAAAAAAAAATTTGGGGGGGAGCTTGGAGAGAGGTGGGAGGGATAGGGGTTTCTGGGATGGTGGAGGGATAGGGTTGAGGGATAGGTGGACTTGGGGCCCAAGTATCAGAAGAAATTGTTTGTCTAGTATGCATCTCAAATCATCGTGGTATGCATATTCTCATGATGATGCCATAAAAATGCCCCGGAATTGGTCGCTTTTAACACCCATAAAAAATTCAATTGATAAATCGAATGTGCTTGAACTTTTTTCAACTTAATGGAATGAGCTTGTTACGATATTGTGACACTTAAAATAAGCTGGGCAATGTCCCAGATACCATTCATTGCATGTATTTCTAAAATCATAACACGCTCAATGGCTTGTTGATTCAGTCAATTAACGTGTCGTTCTTTTACCATAGGAAATAATGGGTCTCCCGTTCGATTCCTATATCAATCATAAATTTGATATAATTCAACGAAAAGATACTTATAATGTAAAAAATCGTATTATTGGAAGAAAAAATATCATCATTAGAGTACAATAAAATGACATCAATTAAAAAAAAACTATTAAAATAAAAAAAATTAATGTCATTACGTAAATTAATTAATAATAAATTAATTTATTTAATTTAATTAAAAAATTAAATTACAGAAAGAATTTCACAACTTCAAACAAAGGAAACATCACGCACTTTGAACAGAGCACGAATTTTCACGGTGGTTGAATTCCGGTCATTACACTGTCTGCTTGTATGGCGGGAGTACTGTCCGCTTGAAACTGTTATAGCTATATGGTGGGACTGTCCGCTTGTAATCGTTATAGCTATATGGGAGTACTGTCCGCTTGAAACTGTTATAGCTACATTGGCTACCTGCCCTCTTCCTTATATTATACACAGTAATTCCTACCTGTCTCGTACCTTATATTATACACAGTAATTTCCTACCTGCCCTCTCTCTTAGATTGACACAGTAATCTCCCACCTGCCTTCTCTCTTTGATTGTACCAATACTACTCTTGCAGCCTTTCCCCTGGGAACTGTGGGTGATTAAGTCATCCTAAAAGACATATTTATTAGATTTTCGACTGTGCTGAACAAAATGGCTATCTCTAAATTTTAATTGGGTGACTGTGAGAAAAAAATGATCGTGGGAGGGGGCCTAGTTGCCCTCTATTTTTTTTTGTCACTTAAAAAGGGCACTAGAACTTTTAATTTCAGTTCCAATGAGCCCTCCTACGATATTTTAGGACCACTGGGTCAATAAGATTACTCATGGGGAAAAGAAAAATAATAAATAAACACGCATCCGTGATCTTTCTTCTGGCAAAAAATGGAAAATTCCACATTTTTGTAGATAGGAGCTTGAAACCTCTACAGTAGGGTTCTCTGATACGCTGAATATGATGGTGTGATTTTCATTAAGCTTCTATAACGTTTAGGAGGTCTTTCCGGGAAAGACCTCCTAAAATTTGGCTGATTTTAGAAAAAAGGGGGAAAGACTTTCCCCCTTTTTTCGAAAATCAGCCAAATTTTCTCAGGTGCGTAACTTTTGATGGGTAAGATTAAACTTGATGAAACTTATATATTTGAAATCAGAATTAAAATATGATTCTTTTGATGCATCTATTGGTATCAAAATTCTGTTTTCTAAAGTTTCGGTTACCGTTGAGCCGGGTCGCTCCTTACTTACAGTTCGTTACCACGAACTGTTTGATTGGTTGCCTGCTTCTTATCAAATGGATCGCAGGTAGTCAAATACCTGAATCATTGTTCCAATCATCTCCCTGTCCAAAACGGAATACCCAAAGGTAAACTCCTAGGTCCCCTCCTCTTTTCAGTTATGATTCACTAAGGAATTTCCTAACAGATGGAAATTTTTTTAAACCTAACGTGGGTTGAAACTTGCTTCAGAAATTTAACAGGCAACCCTATGAGCATCCTCGATGAAATTGGAGATGTACCTCGGATCTAGACATGAGAGTAAGCCCCTCTAAGGCCCCTGCAATGTCAATATATTTCCTTAACTCTTAGCCTCATTTTCTTAATCCTATCCATTTTGAAATTTCTGTGTATTTCTTTAAATTACCCTCCTTCAGCTTCTAAACGACTTTAGAGTCCCCATCTTTCCATTCTATAATAATTTATACTTCCTTTATCCGCTCGTATCTCAAATATACTTGTACAGTTCGGCACCCAGGTCTCTCCCGTGAAGAATGAGAAGAAATTAAATCTATCAAAATAAGCGCCCCGCGAATAGTTTTCACAGAAGGTAAGGTGCCATATTCTCCGCTTCAGAGAAGAGCTAGGTTGGAAAACCTTGAGCAGAGGAGGGTTATGGTGTGCCTCTGTTTTGCCAAAAATAGTACAAGCTGTTTCTGAACCTATTTCTCTTATCTTCTAGTTGTTGCTATACATACAGATATTTAAAAAAAACCTTTGTCCTCTTCAATACAGAAAAAATAAACAAACTATCCCACTAGTTTCTCTTTTTTATTTGATGTTGGTGCTCCCCAGTTTTTTCGTGGTTATTCATTTGTTTTGACCCCCCCCTTCCTTTTTATAGTATCCATTTAAACATTATATATGTAAGTAGGGAGCTATCAACGACTCCGAGAGGGAGTCAATATATGGGCATAGAATACTGACAGAAGCTTAAAACATTGCCGAATAAGAAAGGTACTATTTGGTACTTTAAAGCACTATTTTCAAGGTTGATTTATTTGTTGTTTCTATGTGTAATGACTCCAGGGCAAAGTTTGCACTTGCGAGAGATGTATTGCGAGAGACGGGAAGAGATGTATTGATCGACTCGAGGGGAAGTGGATTTCTGAGAAATTGGTTTACATAAGCAAAGATGGTGAATTATTGATCTACGAAAGGGGAGTAGGATCACGTGTCTCTTTCTAAGCCAATCAAGGAGTCGGAAATATTAGCGGGACAGGATTGTAGAGAATATAAGGAAAGGATTTTTGCTATAGTTTTTATTAGTGTTTGAATAGAATTCAAAGGAGTGAGAACAGTTTGACTTTACTCATTAGGACATATTTGTGCTGATGATGAGTGGAATGTTTACCATATTAGAAGTTGATAGTGGAGTTGGTAGCAATGATACAAGAGCACCAAACATTGCAGTGGAAATCACGAGAGGATCACGGCTTTTTCTGGAATGGGATAAAGTATATGCAAGATATGTGATATCATTGAACAAATTTAAAATGAAGGATCAATTATGCTTCGCTGCAAAAGTTGATATAGCATATGTGAATAGACTTCAAAGTGCTTTAAGTGCGTTAATGAAGCATATAGAAGACAATAAACTGTATCGCTAATTGTACATGTGTACTATTATTGTCGTAATTATACAATAAAATTGTTTCGAAATCGAAATTGTTCCCTTTCATTTTGTTAGAATGTTAGGTTAACGAATCATGGTCAGTCTAGAGTCAGCAGTCAGAGTGATAGGATTCAAAAAATGAATAAATTTGAGAAAGAGAGAATTAGATCGAATCTGGTGATTATGGAAAAACATTTGATTTTGGATGAAGATTTTCTCGAGTTATCCCTTCAACGAAAGATATTCTCTCGGGGAACACTTGCCAATGTAATGAAAACTGATTCTCCCCCATTGGACTATTGTATGAAACTTTGTCGATGTGACTCAAATGCTTATACTCAATTTATTGATATATTAATTGGAACAAAGCAGTATAATATCGTGGATATATTTTTGAAAACATTGCCATAGATTCAATGTAGATGGCTCCACCTTCGAAACAGGTGGCGTCTCAGAGTTACTCCTCTCACATTCCTCCCTCTGAATTTATCGAATGAGGATGATCAGTTTCGTTTTAGCTGTGAGAGAGTTGACATCGGAAACCAAAAAAAAAATGTTCTATACATGTCCACTATGCATGTACACTCTTGGCAGTTGGACACAATGTGAGAATTATACAATTTTTGATGACTATAGTGAAAAGTGCAAATTATGTAATCCTTGTAAATTACATAGAGGCTATGCAGTACAAATTAAAGGATGTAATATATGTCTTGAAGAGATTTGTGACTCTCACCCTAGAGGACATCTGTGTTCCAATTGTCACTATGACAAATGTGATCAGTGGGAGAATACTTTCCCCGGTATGATTTGAAGAACCTCAAAGAGTTATTTTAGATTATTTCTTCGAGATTGGCGTCGTTGTGGCTTTAGATTATTCTGGGAGGAAGAATCTGGTCTACGATTCAACTGTTGGGATAACAAGACAATTTGCTTTCTACGTCATCGTTGTGACGACACTGCTTATTATGACTATAAACCAAGTGATTTTTATTTGGAAGTTACCGAATGTGATTCACCATTTGAAAACACTGTATGTGATATTGCTTCAAATAGTCAGATTGAAACTCGTTAATTTCATAATATGAATGCAAATAGTATCATTGACTATACAAAGAGATATGACAAGAGTGAAGTTACATTATACTGTAGAAAATGTGACCCTGACTTTGCAGCCAATCAAGATCAATATACAGTGAATCCTAATGATTTGCCAGCATTAGTGGTTCACGACAGTTGCCTATACATCGAAGAAAAAGAAGAAATCTAAAGTGAAGATTTAAACACATTGTTGTATATACATTTTTCATTTATCAATAAACAAACTCGCATACATTTTGTAAGCACTTTACTCGTAGGGCACCAAAATCAATATTATAGAGGTCTGAGAGGATATTTTCCACCATAAAGTCGTTCAGACGTGGATTGTCTACTTAAAGGTAGAGAAACTCCTTGTAAGTATAGCTACGACATCTGAACACAAAATATAGTAGCGCATGAAAACCACAGCTTTTATTCGTCAGATCCTGCACTCTCTTCCGATTTTGAATAATAGCTTTCCCACTGCTCTCAATATAGTTGCAGATGTGTGGAGTGTATAATGCATAGGGTAGACCAAGAGGATCAAAAAATTAAATCGTCTTCATTGTTTGAAAGATGCACAACCAATGACCCGTGTGCACAGTCGACGGACTGCTATTAACAATAATTAGGGTATTGTTGACACTTTGAATTTTTCTAAGAAAGTCCGAGGGCAGACAATAGGATTTGTATTATGGACATGTATGGGTCCATATAAAATACATTGATTATTTGACTGATTTTCATGGTGCCAAGTCTAGTAGAACACTGCCTTCGGGAGTGATTTCCCAATGGGTTTCATATTGATTTAGTAAGATTAGTGCAATACTCTCCGGTGTTAAATCGGCAAATGTACACTCTAAACGCACACTCCCCGTACATACTATACACATATTCTGGGTGCCAGACAAATCCAATACAATGATACCATGTATTTTAGCAAACATTTCTTCGATTATACCATTTCCAAATAGTTGCGAATAATGATCTAGGGTTGGCATTGTCAACTCTTACAATTTCCTATAGGATTTATCAAAAGATAGATTGTAGACTTGGATTTCATTTACTTTGCAGACAAGAGATAAAAGTCCAAACATTTCAAATTTATGTGGGCACCCAGTCCACGATCCTATTTCACTAGCGCTTTTTACAGATGCCAAGGCCAGTTTTGACGGAATTTCGCCATTGATAAAGTATGAGTCGGTGAAGGTGCGTGATCCCATGCCAATATGACGTTGTTTGGTGATTGTATGAGGAACACGTAGTTTAATATTATTTCCACTGGCTCTCAGATTCTGATCTGCCAAAGCAGCATCACTCATGACCTGCTGTTAGCGTACAATTAGCATTGCCGAAGTGAGAGAGAGAGTTACATCTGAATCGCCAGCAAGTTTTTAGCTCAATTTGAAACTAGATGGTGGAAGCGTCAATTTCATATCCACTTTAACATTGGGTGGTAGCCATTGGGGTATATTAAATATTTCATGATACATTTTTCCAACTAGATGTTATTCACTAGTTGTAGCATTTTTAAGTGCATCTGTACTATCAGTATTAGTAATATATTCATATCCATTGGAGGTGCCTCTCAATTCCTTGTATGACTTGGGTGTCAACAGCATGAATTGCATATAGCTTGTATAATTTGAGAGATTGTTGCTTGTGCTCACCAGCGAGCCATTGACGTAGACACTGATTTGACGAAATAAATTATGTAATATGTAATTTTCATAGGATATTCCATCGGCGAGAATTGGCAATGTATTTTCGGATTTCCGGACTTTCATTTGTAAATGTATAAATGTCGAAGACATGTCCATAAAGTAGTCTTCATTTGAATAAATTTGAAAATGGATATTATCGGAGAGGGGTTTCTGAGGATAAAATTCCTCCTAGTATCAATGTTTTACACTCACATCGACATTTTCTGCATTGAATAGATTCAATGAGGAGGTTATTGAATGTAAAGAATTATTTTACAGTAGGTAGAAAATCTAAGGAAAAGAAATCTAGTTTCGATCTAACATTTCTCTTCCCGGGGCTTCTTCTTCTACTGTTTACAGTGCGTGTCGGCTTTTTCCTTCTTCTCTTTGACAGAGGTGATGTCTTTCGTTTCTGACCTGAGTAGAGACTGATGAGTGATGCATTGTTTCACGACCTTTTTAAAACTTTTCCATTTTGTTTTAATATCTCGCCAATGGTTCGTGCACTGGACCAAAGATTTTCCGAAGCACTTTTTTTAAAATCTTTGCCAGAGCCCCAATCGTATAGTGTAGAGGATGCAAAATCTGTTGCAGCCGGTACAATATATTTTCTAGCCAGAGGTTGTGCAGAGCGAAACAGCTTAGCAAACCAACTGCCGAGACCGTAGCCAGACATTGACGAGCGACCTTTGTAATAATCCATTCCATTGCCCTGTTGTCTTGGGCCAAGAGTATTAACATAGCAGTGAATATCAGGACAAATAAATACCACTTTTCTATTAGACATCTTGTTGAACGATGGGTCGAAAATGGCATGTAATCACAGCCAAACCTTTTGATATTTCTAGGGGATCACCTAATTGAGTTCTTATATTAATTGACAGAATTCCAAATACGAAGTGTTTACAGGGATATAATGAAGATGCTTTAGATTGTAGTGATGAATGAGTTCTTCATTGGTTTTTTGTTAAAGAACTCGTAGGAGAGTAACATTGCTCTTGCCAACCCTAGATGTTTCCACAAATGAAGCTTAGAGAAATATACAAGTGTCTGTGGAGAAGGTAGTCTTCAAAAATGAAATTAGCGTTTCCAGCAGTTTTACCGTTGATTATATTGAGGTTAAAGCCAAGAACATCTTTTAGATTATCATTGAGAATAACCTTTTCATCAGCAATGGGTGAATTAATGTAGATCTTGCCTTCCTCTTTTGAATAGTTGAAATGAAAAGCTCCTTTTTTACGAGCGGAAATACTTTTATTGATAGAACGACATAAATCATTCATACAGGTGAGTTTTTCATAGGGTAATTCAATATATGGATAATTCATCCAATTGATCTTTTGAATTTGTTCTTGATCACCTGAGGGTGGCGGCGGCCAATCATAGGGTCTAATTTTTATTTCATATTTACGATCTTTTCTCAGGACGTCATAGGTATTTTGGAGAATACAGTCGACAAGAGCCACTTCATACTTTCCATTGTCGTCGAATTTGATAGTGGGGGAGAGTTTCGTCCAAAAATCATTTGTTCTATTCAAGTCATTGTAGAGAGGATCAGAAACATTGGACATGAAAGTCACAAAAAAATCATTGGGCATTGTCAATATCTTCAACACTGACCCAAAAATCAAAATCAAAGTTGTATCCTAGCCAGCGAACAACCAACTGTCTCTTACCCCTGCGAGTACGACTCTTTAATATCTTCTCAGTTTGATAAATTTCACTAGTGTTTCTAACTTTTTGTAGTTCATATTCATAAAAACCACCGAGAATCTCGTCATATTTGGCTGTCTCGCTTTCAATAAGTCATGGGTATAGTGTTCATGATTTTAAAGACTTTAAAAAGCTCAGTTCTTCATAAATAATTTCCATTTTCAAAAATATTTATGGGTCGATTAAATCGATCAGTATCACCAACATTAAATTTCTTCTTTTTCTTCTTCTTCTCACTACCGTTGGAATATTGCTTTAGAAAAGCATCAAATGTATTTTCACTGCAATGAACTTCCCGAGGGCTTGAGTTGGACAGAGATCGATGGGGTCGTTGGTTATATATTCCCATGATTTTATATAAACCATGAATAAAAGCAGCAGTATTTTTCAGTGTACAATATCTTGAAATTAATAGACGAATCGTTCTTATCAATCGTTCAGCCAATGCAGCCTTTATCGGGCTGTGACTATGATAAATTATTGTATTATATTTCAATAGAACCTTTTGTACATGTGGATTAACAAATTTGATACCGCAATCTGATTGAATTTTTCTATAGTAATCCTGTTCAAGAATACTTTCTAAAGCATGAACAACTTCAACACCTCTCTTTGAGTACAATGGAATGGCATAGGCATAGCGACTAAAGACACTGATTGCCACTAGAATATATTTGTAGGATGCATTGTGACGCCGTTGAATCGTGTCTAAAGTTAAAAGATCAGTTTGCATCATATGCAGAGGGAAAAAGGCTTTAGTTTGTTGATATTGTTTGCCACAAAGCCTGCGATTCCGATGCAGTGTGTAACTCGGTTCATTCTGTAGATACTCTTTTGCTTTTTTTAATGTGCTGCCATCTATGTTAGAGGCAACTTTATAAAGCGTTGTGGGGGAACTTGGACTTCTCACTTCACCAATATTTTCATAGACATGCTTCAGAACTTCAACCATTTTGAACGCAAACACGTAGTGTAATGTCCACTCCCCTTTTGCACACTGGAGGGTGATTCAATCCTTCTTCGCTTTTGACTAGCCACCATCGTTGGTGTTATAAAATCATTGCTGCTTCTACTGCTGCGAGTATTTTCCAATATTGAATCATCTTCTTTTTTAAATGGTGGTGTTGGCGTTGTTGGAGGACTATATTCTCTTAGTTTCTTTAGAATGTGCTTATTGCCAATAAGACTTTTGGGGAAGTTGGATGCATTTAGAAAGGCGTATAGATTATTGTCAAATGATAAAAGTCCTTTACGATTCGTCACCATATCACAAATTAAATCAACTAGATTATAAATTTTTTCCTGAATTATAATTCATTTCCCTGTGCTATCAACTTGAACTTGATGATCATCACCACCAGTTTCCAGTATGAGATATGTTGATACTCTTTTACTCTGTTCTCTATAGGTCACTGGCAATAGGTTTCCAATTGTTGACACTATGGAATTCAATTCCTTCTCCTTTGATTGCACTGCTGAATCTTGAGGAGATGTTTCCTGTTTATGGGGATCGATGACGATGGCGGTGGATCGCTCACGATAAGGTCTATGTTTGTCCACACGTCGCAATGCATCTTGAAGTAAAACTAGCTTTTTATTATCGGCAATATTTTCATCATTAATGAATTTGCTTAGATTGTCTTCAAAATGTTCCACGGGCGAGAGGACAAGTTCAAATGGCGTCAATTTATAGGGCTTAGCCATTCGCTAAAGAAAACTGTTTACAGGTCTTGCAATTAATGGTAGTAAAAGTGTAAAAAACCTACCACCCTCTTGAAGGAGACGTTTTCTTTTAAAATATTTTCCCTTATTTTTGCAAGCCAAGGCACGTACAGTGGAATGATGTTGCTTTGTCTATTGTATAAAACCTTCTGACAAGTGTACATTGCCCTCTGTTAAATTTAAACAAAGTTCAGATATTAGATTTATGAAATCATTGTCAACACCATGTTTGAGTATGGCCTTCCTGAGTGGAGGTTTTGAAGTGCCTAAAACGGAAAATAGATGCCGTTGTTCGTGTAGTTTCTTCAATGTCATAATGGCAACTAATAGCTTTTTCTACTGTTCACCGGAAGATATACAGTAATTTCTTTTTCGACAATATCTGTGACTGCACGTAGATCCTCGGGTATGCTCTGATTAAGATCTAGCAAAATGTACCCGTAGGGCTTATCTGTCGCCTGAGTGTACGCTGGCAGCAGAAATTTGGGGGCGCCTGGACATATTTGCTTATTGAGAGTTAGTAGCGAGCTAGAATCACGAACAACTCGGTAGATAATATAGATGGTGCAATTCAAAATAAGGGTTCTCATACATTTGCTCTGATGAAACAGATTGTGTAGAACTAGGGTTATGGAAATGTTTTCATGATGAGAGCGAACGGTAAACAGCTGTAGCATTTCCTGAGAGAACTGTTCAATTGATTCAGCCAAATCATCAATAATCAGCCACGAGTTTGGTTCAATAGTATTGAAAACATCAAGTCCCCGTATGAATTGTATTGGTATGGATGTGGCAATAGCTTTTATTTGATCACAGGACTCTTGCCAAATACTATAGCAATAATAAATTTTCATTAGTTTTTCCAAAAACATTTTATTGCAATTTTGAATTATTTTAGCTAAAAGGGTCGTTTTCCCAGACATTGATGGGCCACACAGAAACGACCTGAATGGTGTTTTAAATCTATACATGCTACTTCTGCTGACAACAGTCGGACTACAACTAACTGTAAACCATACTTGTCAAATGAATAAATAATAATTTTCCCATACATCTATCTACGTGTACGATTAACATGAAAAACAATATTTCATTCATTTATTAACATTTTTTTCACTTTTTTCTGTTCAACAAGAACAACATTTATTAACATAAAAAACACTTTTCTGTTCAAGAAGAACAACTCTACTAAAACAACATTTATTAACATTTTAAAAAACACTTCTGTTCAACAAGAACAACACACACTATTTGTACAATAACATTTATTGTCATAAAAAAAACAATTTTTGTCCAGCAGCACTATTTTTACACACACACATTTTTGTAGAATAGCACACTATTTGTACAATAGCACTTATTGACATAGAAAAACAACCTACAACTTAAAACACGAATAGCACAGTTGAAAATTATGAATTTAAAAGATACCCCCCCCCCCGGGAGCCTTGGGCCGACGGCCGGCCGCGGGCGGGACCCCCCACCCCCCCGGAACCGCGGGCCGAAGGCCGGCCGTGGGTGGGACCCCCCAACCGCCAGGGACCGTGCGGAGGGCAGAACTGTATACAATAGTCGTCGTCACTGCTGCTGCTGCTGCAGGTATGGTTAGGTTAGGTTGGAGCATTTAATTCATGAAAGGTTTAGGTTTGGGTTAGGGTTGGGCTAGTTTATCAGGTGGTTAGGTTTGGGTAAGGTTAATTTATCCAGACCAAGTTGATTGCGATAGTCCATGCATTCAACCCGGTCTGAAATTCTATAGTGGCTGTGGGGAGTACATTTACACCATTCTCGAGCACAAAGACTTTGTCGGATATACATGACATTGCATTCTTTTCCACTCTAAGAGTATAATTTATGTACTGTAGAGAGTGAATTGCAAGCACTTGTGCTCTAGGCACTAGGCTACTTTCTACACAGTGTCTGTACACACTCATGTTGAAATTGTTCTTTACAAAATGTGTAGGCACCCCTTTACACTCCTGTTTTACATCCCAGTTGTGAGTTTCAACGCAATATACTTTAGGACCCGGGAACACCCCCTTGGATATCAAATCACTCCCCGTCTCTGCTTTTGACATGAGTGGTTGATTAGGGGCCTGACGTTTCACCAACTTGGGGTAGAAGGACGGATTCCAGTTAGTGAAATCCATCAGCGAGCTGCTGTGTTCCCCATTTTCTAAATCCCCCAATAAATTCCCGGTTTTTACTTTTAACAGCAGATAATCTGTATCCCCATAGTAAACTTGAACCCCCCCCTCCCTTGGCAATTGTACCTGGCACAAATTGTAAAAAAACGACAACATGAGCTTTTTGGGAATTTCAAGTACTGAAGTACCTCCTGCTATATTCTTGTTCAGTACCATATTTCTCTTTTTCCTGTGTAGAAGGACCATGTTCACCTCTATGCTCGTGAAGGATGTAAAATTGGGGTCTTCAATAATTCGTGCACACTCTTGAGGATGAGTCACGACGTCGCAACGAGATCTGTTCCGTACGCTTTCACACATTTTTCCAAAGGCTGAATTTAGAATGAGCTTGTACATTTCCTTCTCTACTTTAGTGTTTGCCCGAGAGCGTTTATCAACAAAGGTGTCGATAAACGTCTTTAAATAGGGTTTTGACTGAATTGCAGGACCCTATATATTTTGGTGATCTTGAAACCATTGTTCACCATCCAGTGCAAAAGCACATGATGAAGAACGATTATCTCTTTAGGGTCCAGATCTGCAATCAGTTTTTGCTTAGAGGGGGTCCAGTGCATCCCCATATCCTAAACCAATGATCGATTGTATGGACTCAGTGAGTCCCTGGTCACTGGTCGATTGATACAGGGGAAAACACAATCTCTGACTGAATCATGAAGCGCCAATAGAATGTGTCCGTCAATTTCAAAGAACCATCCTTGCGGCCCATTGTCCTCGACGGTGTTAATGTCGGGGAACTCACAAGGATTCTCAAGCCATTTATAGTTCCCACACGGCAAAGAGTAGTGAGACATTGCCAAGGGATACAACGAGTTCATGTCCAAGAAAACTGCATTTGACTTTGCACCGGTGCAAAGTCAAAAACATACCCACCCCGCATTGATCTTTCTACAAAAACGTGTTGATCTACATCAGTGATCAACCCTATTTCCTCCCAACTGATTTTTAAAATAAAGTCCATTACCCAATGTAGTGTGGAAAAACAACACCCGATATCTGGTCCAAACTCTGAATAGATTTGATCTGTGTTCTTGCAGACAATATCTAACAGAGTTAGAACGTCACTGACCAAGTACAGTCTATAATAATCCCACCCATTTTTACAATTCCCCTTAGCCCACACCTTCTTAGAAAATTCATATTCCTCGGCTGTGCATTCACTGTTGGTGAGTGAATTATAGAAAGCTTCAATTGGAGGTAGTTTCTCCTCGCTTAAGCGATCGCCAGAACAGTAATAGTCGTATTCACATAGACCTTTACAGGCCAATAGGTCATACATTTCACTGTCTGGAAAGTGCTGTTTAAGCAAAGGAAAACTATCAAAATTGTCACTTTTCTGCACTTGAATCAATTGACTCAATGCCTTGGGGAAAAAACTAAAATAATCTAAAAACCTGATTTTATTCAGGCGCGTATGCCCGTTATTCACTACCTGCCATTTCGACTCGAGAAGCACTAGCTTCTCTGCTGATTTGGGGATGATGTTATAGGTAAATGAATTATTTACCCATGGACTATCTACTCCCCCTCCCTCCCGGTGCAAACGTGCCAATGCCGGTAAAATAAATTTTTAATCATAATTTGAATTATGAATAAAAACTGGAATAAAAAACTGCTGGCTTACATTCACGTTGCATGATTGATGTGCTACCCTTCTAAAATGACTCCCCCCTGAGGATATTTCCTGCCACAAGTGATTATGGGCTCTGACTTTCCTCTTCCCCCCTCTTTTCCCCCTCGTCCCTTTCCCCTTATCCCCCTCTTGAAACTCCCCCTTACAAACCCAGCATATTTTTTTTATTTTGATCACAAGACGATCCTCTGCAGACAACAACATTGGGTAATGGGTATTTCTCAAACGAAAAATAGCTCCATTAGCGGTGCCAATTAATTTAATCAGTGCCTTGACCATGAACTCACCCTCATCCAACGTTTCGACTATTTATAACAACTGCATGCTGTTAGAACTGTCTCTTTGTGCGTGGGCGTAGGAGACTGCAATGGCTCGATGTTCTTTGATTTGATTTGGAAGTCGAGGATCGTTCACTTCCACTAGCTTTGCTTCCCAATACAAAGAGATTTTATTGCTCTGGAGGAGGGTATTTTGAAAATTTTTAAAGCGTAAATTGGCCCTATCCCCCAAAACCGTTTCCACTGACTGGTAGCCATGCCGTCTACAATGCTTCATGTGATTTTGTAACTTTAATTTTGTCCAAAATCGAGACAGGCATGTTGGACAGTAGAAACGTACCCCATTAGTCTTACCCCCCCCCAGAACTCTAATGATGTCTGTAATAGGATTAAAATGGCCAATTGCATTAGGTTCACTAGGTGGTGTGTACAACAACCAAACCCAGTGCTTCACCAATTCAATTGACGGGCCCCTTACTGGGAACACCACCTCCTTCTTTTTAGAACGAACCCCATCCTCAAATTCAGTCCTCATTTAAATAAAATACCCTTAAAACAATTGAAACCTTAATTGAATCCCTACCCCCCCCCCCATAACTGAATCTGGTTTTCTAGCAGTGCACGATTTCTATCTACATATTCATGGACAATTTCTACAGGGTCAAATACAAAATTAACCCCCATAAGCGAATTAAAAGGATCACCAAAAGTTGCAGTGTAAACGACTATCGTATTTAAAATTGAATTTGACAGTTGGAATTCGGGAAATGTTATAAATTGGGTATTGTCATCCCCCTTCCGCTCTTGTATATTATCACCAACCCTCCCCCACATTGTTCATCAATATGATTGTTCGAAGACATTTCATCCTCTCCCCCCTGCGTATATATTATCACCACCCCCTCCCCCAAATTGTTCAATAATAGGGCTATGGGAAGCCACTTCAGTTGTTTGAAGTGGAAGTATGTAATCAGTGGCGGGAGGGTTCCCTGTTAATTCCCGGGTAAAATCCTCTAAAGGCTGTAAGGTGTATGGGCTTAGCAAAGGTAAGTCCCCCTGCTCAACTGTGCTATTATCTACATTAAAATAATCAGTTAAGAAATCGTCAATATTATCTGGAATTTGATGTAAAATGATACCATCCCATGGTGAATTATTGGAGAGCTCCACAGGCGCATCTTCTTCTTCTCCAACTGTCGAACAGAGGGAGATGGCGAATATGGCACCAATACAACCTATAAAAGAAAAAAGCTTATTTTCAAAGCGTCTAAATCACCCTATTTTTAAAATTGGATTGCTATTAAAAACGCGCTTAGTAGCACTATGCACATATTAGCATTTGGTTCCCTAATCTATATATATTCTGAAAGTGATAACTCACTATAATCTAAAAGATCACATAGTTGGTTTTGATTTTGTTCAATCAACCACTCAAAAAAAAATTTCATTTTAATACTCTATCTGCTTTGAAAAAAAAACCGGGGTCTTTAATTGTTATACTATCCATTTAAGAAAATATCATCTAATTCAGATATAAAATTGTTTTTATAATATTTTTATAAGCAAGATTAAGCATTCGTTAATAATGCAGATTATATCGCAACGATTTTGCTATTTACTATGGGGAAATTATGTCCGGGATAGTGCTTTTTTTGGCTTCGCTATGAGAATTCAGCTGGCTGAATGTATGCAATAATTGACATGATTCAAAAGGAGGAACGCTTTAATTTATCAGGTTGAAAAAATATCTCTGACACGCTTTTACTGTGTTGAAAAATGCCTAAAAAAAGTTAAAAAAGGCTTACTTCTAAGTCCCTTAAAACTCGGAGAAAACTATAGTATTCTAGTGAAAAATAGCATTACTAGTTTCAAATGGTGAGATAAAACTCTCTAACAGTAAACTAGAAATTAGTGAAAAGTAATATTATGAGGTTGAAAAATAGCGAAGATGTCTGCAGTAGGCAGAGAAAATAAGGCGATAGGAAAGATTAGAAAAGAGCGGTTTCTTTGACAAGCAAAAAAAAATTACATTATATTTAGGTATCTCTGAGGGGAGGGATTAGTGAAATTTAAAACAGGGGGGTGGTTAATATTATAGCGAAAATAACATTTTAATGTCTTCGACAAACTTGTATTAGGTTGAAAAATAGTTTTGTTTAGATATTTCTATAACATGGTCCTGAATAATAGAAAAAAGTGAAAAGACAAAAGTAAAGAGTAAAAAGCTCTCTAACAGCTAAAAAATAGCTTATTTGATTGAAAAAAATTTACTCACGTCTTCTAATTGATCAAACACTTGACAAGAAGCTGGAGGCTTGGACATTACACGATAGGGAGCCATTGGTCGGTCTATGACTTGCCTGGAGGGGCCAACCCTTCTATTTTGCATGGAAGGCTCAGCAATTGACGGAGACAGTTGAGGAGAGTGCACTGACACTTGACGGGGAGCTGATAGCTCAGATATTACATGAGGACAAGCCGATGTTTGGCCTACGACTTGTCTAGAAGACCCAGGCATTGCAGCTTGCACGGAAAGCCCTGCTGTATGACTGGGGCTCAAATGGATCATATCATGTCCATCACGATCTTTCGCAGCCGGGCCAGCGATATATTGGGATCATGCAGCCGAGGCTGTAACTTGACGAGGCAGCATTGAGGCTCAATTAAGAGGGGCTTGCATAGATGTGGTGTCGATGTCGCTGGCTTGTACAGCGGGGTTCTCCATCCTTGTGACCCATTGTCTTTTCGGTTTTTGACCAGACTGCATAGGGGCTGGCACTGATGGGACTGCCTCACCCTCTCTTGCTCTCTTTGATGGAGGAGACGCGCATTCTTCATAATTGTCCCTAAAAAGAAGAAAAAATTTAGTATGGAATAATGATTCCCTTTTTTACAGAAGAAAAATTAGTACCCCGCCCCTTAACCATAATTTGATCTAGAAAGCACTTATCGCAAAGAAGCCTCTCCCCCTTTTCAGTAAAGCAAAAAGTAAAAATTTGCGAGAAATATACTAGGCTTAGTAATCAAACATTTTTATTACACAACTTGTGAAAAATAAACCTTGACAAACAGTAGTCTGTAGCCTTAGGATAGAAATCAATGTTTCTATTTTTACCATTTAGAAAAAAAATTAAATGTTCCAGTCTATAGGCTTTAAATTAGATAAAAAAAGATCGTTAACACACAGCTTATAGGCCTAAAACTTGCTATCATAGATAAAAATGTTATTCAATTTACACACAATATAGTCTTCATCAACGTCTTTCAGACTTTTCTTTCTAGCCTTGTGTATCAAAGTTAAAAAACCATAGTTTTCACGCCCCCCTCCTGGGAATATAAAAGAAACTTTATCGAAAGAAAGCTAACTTTTCTCGAAAGAAAGCTAACCCCCCCCTTACTTTTCACGCGAAGAAACAGTTTGTTTTCACCTTACAACGAAGCTGTTAGAAGCGAGGCATTTCCCCTTCCCTGCCTCCCCCCATTTACATAACCCGCCCGCCCTTTTTACATAATGTCCTAAAAATATTTGTTAGGCATTAATTTGGAAATAACTCGTTTCCCTCTTCCATAGAGGTTACAAATATGCAAGCTTAACTAACGCAATCTCTTTCTGCGTGAAACCCAACAAGATTTGACTGGAAAAAGTATCATTTTTTTCAGCTGAAGCTTTGCTAACCAAATTCATAAGGATTTAGCAAAGCCGGATGTACTTTAAAGGGTTCAATAGTTGAGGTTTTAAATCTTTGCGGAAATCTGTAAGTCAAGCCGTAGCGGCTTAATAGCTAAGGGCTGTCAGAAAGTTGACTGACACTTTTAGTTAATAATACAGAATTTAACAAAAAACATAGTTATTTCCATTTGAATAATTGACGTTGTAACCAGGGGGGAGGGGGAGGTTAACTTGGTAAAAAAGAACTTTTTAGACTCTTTATCTCGAGTATAATCATCATCGCGTGGTGTTTGTAGGGTGGGGGGGGGGGGATCCCCTGAAATTGAATTTACTGGAGGGGGACGATGTGAAATGATTTTATTTGGAAATAAACTAAGAAAATTTACTAAACCGAACTCACATTATAAATTAGTTTATCCAAGGCTTCCAAATCAATGATATCAGATCCTTGTTCCCTTTTGTCTTAAAACCTTATGATAGTCTAAGCACAACGCATATCCGTTGTATACAAAATTTCTAGGACGAATTTTGATGTAATGGGAAACCTTAAGTAACTTCCCTGATTGGCTTAGAAAAGACACGTGGTCCTGTTCCCGTTAGACTCGATCAATAATTCACCGTCTTTGCTTATGTAACCAATTTCTCAGAAATCCAGTTCCCCTCGAGTCGATCAATACATCTCTTCCCGTTAATGCGCATGTGCAAACTTCGCCCCGGAGTCATTACACATAGAAATAACAAATAAATAGACCTTGAAAATAGTGCTTTAAAGTACCAAATAGTACCTTTCTTATCCGGCAATGTTGTAAGCTTCTCTCAGTATTCTATGCCCATATATGGACTCCCTCTCGGAGTCGTTGATATCAACCAAATTATTGATTTATTTTGATTTTTTTATTTTTTTTTTTACATTTTTTATCTTTTTTAATTTTTTTTTTAAATTTTAAGTTAAATTATTGACTGAAGAATAATTATTCATTCTGATTTTTCTTTTCTTTTGTCATTCTTTGCCAGTTTCCAGGCTTTTTTATGATATTTTTTGTACTCCGAAATTCAAATCTGACCCTTCGGGGCTTGTGATAGTCATTTTTGTAAATAAATATATTATTCTATCTTCTGAAGTAAAATTGAATAATGATTAATATGGTTTTCCTTTATCGTTGTTGATAGAGATTGCTTTAAGATTCGACAATAATTAAAAAAAAAAATTATTTAGATTGTATTGTTCAAGTTACTAAACATATTCCCCCACCTCGGAAAATTCTCCGTATACGTAAAATTGAGCGGCCATAGAAAGAGTATGACAAACAAAAACAATGACGAAAATAAGGACTTTTGAATATTTTACCGATATTTCAAAATAAAGGTAAATATGTGGTGTATATGCAGTATATCCCTGTTTTTTTGTGTATATTTAGTTTAATCCTTTTTCATGTTTCTGTGGTTCAGTTATCATAGAACGGTAAGAAAAACGTTGACACTTAAAACTTTGCCACGAGAAAGAAAGATTAAGGATGAGGCAGCCCCCTTCCTAAGGAGGAACGGATATAAACCGGAGCCAATTGTATAAATAGTTCTATTGTAATATGTTTGATTTAAATTCCGCCACAAAAAAAGATCGTATCGGAATGAGAACACGAGGAGTCTGTTAGAAAAAGGAAGATGAACAACGAGCTCATTCTGAGAATGGTAGGCTAATTTTAATGGATGAATTTAATGTTTGCAATAGTGATTAAAATTAAATTAAATTATATATCAATTCCAGCTTTTGCACTAGCAGTCCCTGGTGAGTACATGATCAGAGCACAGAGGCAATCAGAACGTAAAACTAGAATGAAACAATAAAAGGAAAATTAATGAAAGGGAGGGAAAGAGACTGACACTATGCACAGAATCGGGATTAGTGACAGGTGGTTTGGCAAGGATAGTAAACGAGGCAAATATACTTGTGTGTTAGGGACTAAGCCCAGTAATTGATTATGCTTTGGTGAACATTCACTGGGATTCAAAGGTTTTTAATGTAGTGGATTCCAATCCCCAGGCTCTTCATTTAGAAATTAGCCTGTATAGCAAGACTTGAAACAGGATAATTCTATACAAAAATCAGATATATTCTAATTGCTAAGCGTTATATGCCCAGCGAATGGTCAAAAGAGGACAATAGAATATTGCGACGCATTTTCAGAAGATGAGGTAGTTTCAAGCTTATGTTAATTAGAGCAGATAGATGACAAGGTTGAACTTATTGAGGAGCTTACTTAGACACTTACTTAATTCTTTAAGGGAAAGTAAGGAGCAATGTCAAAACTTAAAACGAACAGAAAATTTTACGTATATGAGAGGGGTTGTCCCCTCCTCAACACTTCGTTCTTTACGGTAAAGTTTTTTGTACTTATAAAAATGCTTATTATTCTAACAATCCTACTCTCAGCCAATTCCATTCTAGCTCAAAATTCCCCAGAATATATTCAGAATATTTTTCTTAGCGCACTGTTACCTGAAAAAGACTAATTTATGTTTTGTTTTTTTAATCAAGCCGGAAATCCCTTCCTCAATGAAAAGTTTTCCCGCGAATACCCCCCTCCCCCCCACCTCCCTCTAGTAGAAAGTTACTTTTGCAGAAAATTTCCTCTGGAAAATTTCTCCTGTGGAAAGTTCTCTGTGGAAAATCTTACCCGTGGAAATACCCCCTACGGAAAGATACTCTAGGCAATTCCAAACCAGAAATTCCCCCCCCCCGGATAATTCCCATTAACATCTCCATAGGTAAAATTGAGTCGGCAAAGGGAAAGCAAGACAAATAAAAATAATTTCGCAGAGGAATTATGGCCATTTCCCCCAGCGTAAAATTTCCACTGGAATGTTCACTCCTCCCACCATACGCTTCCCTCTCTGTTAAATTCCCCTCCAGAAACTTAAGCCCCCCCCCCCGAGAAATGTCTGTAGTTTTTCCAAGAACAAATACTATACGTAAACAATGAGAAAATTTCATGACTTACGGACCTTTCCCCAGGGGCGATTGGGTGCAATGTTTTCCCCAAACGCATAGTTACTGAACTTTTCAGTTATGCTGAACAAAATGGCTATCTCAAAAGTTTATTGGACGATTTTGAGGGAAAAATGGGGTGGGAGGAGGGCTAATTACACTCCGGTCTTTTCGGTCACTTAATAAGGGTACTATAACTTTTAATTTCCATTTTAATGACCTCTTTCTCGATATTTTAGGACTATTGTTTAGATATCATAACCCTTGGGAAGAAACCCAAGCAAAAACTCATCCCTGATCTTTCTTCTGACAAAAAGTGCAAATTTCCACTATTGTCGATATGGACCTTGGAACTTCGACAATGGGAATCTCGGACACGCTGAATTTGATGGTTTGATTTTCATTAAGATTCCTTGACCTTTAGGAGGGTTTTTTCACTTTTTCGAAAATCTGGGAAACTTTATTAGGCTCGTAGCTTTTGATGGGCGACATCAAAATATATTAATAGGCTATTCAGAAACTAGGGAACGTTTCCGTCTGACGCCGCTAGGCGCGTGGCTATTACGTATGTTTTGGTGTGTGTATGCTCATCAGGTCACCAATTTGCACACTTTTCGTGTGAAATGCACTCTTTTTTTTCATTGCACTCTTTTACACCACGGACCGGATTTGCACTGTTTTTGCTCATCATTTACTTTTTGCACTCTTTTTTGCACACTTTTATGAAATGATGATCGAAAAAGTGTTAAGCGAAAAAAAAAAAAAAATATGTAAATGCCAAAGACAGAACAGCTAGCCAGTATGATCTCTTTTATCTATGCTTTGCTTACCCCCCTGGTGTCTCTCGTTTTTTCAGGCATTTATCACGAAGTAGATTATAACATTCATCACCACTGGAAGCACGGTAAATTTAAATAAAGTTCCATAGAGATTCGTTAAAAGCTATTGAACAAAACTGTTTTTCATGGAAATTGAAACGTGAGTATGAAACATGAAGTTAGTCGATGTAGAAGCAACAACCAAAACAAACCTACTAAAGTCTAATCTCAAACTGGTAAAATTCTGCAAAGACTAGGCCTCTGTACACTTTTGAAGCGTGAATTACCCATATCCTCTTGTGATAGCCATTTTTTCTGAAATAAATATCTTACCAGCCAGGGGTCAAAGAATTTCCTTTGGATGGGACCCATACTATCAAAATGATATAAAAGGGTAAATTAGGAAAATATGGGGTAGGCTAAAATTGTAATTTAGACTTTAGACACTTTTTGCTATGTTGTTAAGCAGTTGAGTTAGATGAATGACACTTTCAGAAATGAACCCAGGGCCAAAAATATTCGAGTCAATTGAAAATGACAATGAAAAATGGGCAAATATTGAGCAGTTCGTATTTCTGACCTATGAGATAAAGTGAACATACCACTCGATGCCTTTTCTTATGCTCTTTCCGAATCTAATAATCGTTTTTTGCGCAAATTCACTTCACGCCATCCAACTATACCAATTCAGGGTTTATATTTGCAAATTGGGGTGGGGGTAGGGGTAAAATTCAAACTTACCTCTATAGTCAGAATTGCATCCTGAATCCAAATTTAACATTCATTTGCGTCGGAAATGATGTTTACAAGCCCCCTCCTAATGAGTAAATATATACCCTAGGGGTTGGGATTGAAGTTAATTTACGCCAAAAGAAATTAGTATATTTGGAAAGAACATAAGAAAAGGCATCGAGTGGTATCTTTACTTTATTCATAGGTCAATAATATGAACTGCTCAATATTCACCAAAAAATGAGAAATATAGTATCAAAAAGACAGGTATACTAAAAAATGATCCTTTCTGTGGATGCTTGAATTATGCGGGCCTATCTTAGGTTTCATAAGATTTTTGAAGACTTGAAATTTCAGTTGGGGGAGTTCATAGGTTCATAGGTCACTCGAAGGTTCATAGGTCAATAATGTTAACTTCTCAATATTAAAAAAAAAATTATCAATATACTACCAAAAATAAAGGTATACTAAAAAAAATGATACTTTTCTGTTGATGCTTAACTTGTGCGTGTCTATCTTAGGTTTGATAAGAATTTTGAAGACTTAAAATTCCAGTTGGGGGAGGGGGGGGCAAACGGGGGCCAGGTATTAAAATCATCCACATCCATTTCGGCTGCTGAATTTGAAGTAGAACTGAGTTTAAAAAATCTTTTTCTTTGCCAAGCTTTGCTTATGGACAAAGCTTCGCAGAATTACAAAGTGATTATATTCTCAATTTTAAGCAAAGCTGATTATAGTAGAGGCTAAACCACCCTTTTAACATTCCCGACAGCTTAGACGGTAAGCAAGTAATTTTGTACAAGAGACAATGAGAAAAAAGGTGCCTAGTATTTCTGCCCAAACCTTTTTTCTTTTTTGCATACTTATTTCAGCCTTGATTTTTTAACACTATTAAAAAAAAACAAGAAGTTTTTTCAACTGAAAGTAAGGAGCAACATTAAAAATTAAAATGAACAGAAATTACTAGGTATTTTAAGAGGGTCACGCCCTCACCAACACCTCGGTCTTCAAGATAAATTTTTTTATCACTTTAACAAGAGCTTATTATTGTTCTATTTAAACTACACTTGTGTTTCAGGCGTATTTTTTAAAGAATTGGGACAAAGTTTAAACTTTAGCTTAAAGAGTAAGGTTCTAAGGAGCAGGTAACCTTTCTTATATACGTTGTTCTTTTTGTTCGGTTGAAGTTTTAATGTTGCTCCTTAGTTCTAGCTGAGAAAACTTGTTTTTTATTGAATTTCTGATCGCTATTTAAATCAGGCCAGTACATAGCTTACTGTAAAGTGTGTTATAAAGACACAATTGGATTTGTGGCAAACGTGAGGCGCCATCTTAGAACAAACTTCCATAAGAGCAGGGTTCAGAACAATCAGACATCAATACTGCAGTATGAAGACCTTCCCAAAAAATTACATGCTGAGTCTATAATTCAAGCAAGCTCGAAGCTTACGTCGTGGGTTGTCTTGGAAGACATTCCCATTAGAAAAATGGACACTTTAATACCAGTCCTGAAAAATGCTTTTGGAGACTCAGAACTTTGTAAAAGCTTCAATCAGGGCAGAACTAAAACTAGTGGGATAATTAGACACTTTATTGCCCCATCAGAAAGAGATGTGCTTTCTTTTGAACTGAAGAAAGTTCATATCTCTTTAATACTTGGCGAATCTTCCGATAAATCTTGCCAGAAGCTCTTGATCCCTATAGTAAAGTACAGACTCCAAAGATACAGTGCGAGAAGACTTTCTGAGGCTTTTGACAGTAAGTGATGCTAGTTCAGAAGAGCAAAAACGTCTAATATTTAGACATTTGGAAAGCCTAGGAATACCATCGCAAAATGTGATGGCGATTGGCTTTGACAATGCCAGTGTTAACACTGGACATCAAAAAGGTCTTGGTTTACAGGTAAAAGAATATGTGCCAGACTTGTTTGTGCAAGGCTGCACTAGCTGTTCCCTTGGTCTCTATTCTGAGTATGTACCAAAGAAGCTACCTGGTGGAATTGACATTTTAATCGTGACGTAGTTGTATATGTGGCAAATCAGAGGCAACGCTGTAGCGTTGCCTATAGTAAAAGTCATACGGCTCCAATGTTTTATTATTATTTATTTATTTTTTTTTCCCCAGAGGCACTTCATATGGAAGGGGTCGTCGTAGAAGCTTCAAAGGGGGCTCATTTGATTGGAAATCGAGAGTTTTAGTGCCCTTTTTAAGATTCAAAAATGATTGGAGGGCAAATAGCCCCCCCCCCCACGCCCAACATTCACCCAAACCAATCCCATCAAAATTTTGAGATTTCAATTTTTTTCCGCGTAGTTGATTTTCAGTTATAAAATATATTTTTTAGGAGGATGCCCCCCCACAACCCTTAGGGCAAGGGTTTTAAGTTATGCCCTGGGGGCATATAAGGTTTTTATAGAAGGTGTTGCCGTAGAAACTTCAAAACAGGCTCATTCAATTGGAAATTAAAGAATTGCCCTTTTTAATAGTCGAAAGTGATTGGAGTGTATCTAGCCCCCCTCCCCCCCCCACGCCCATCATTTCCCCAAACACATCCAATCAAAATTTTGAGATAGCCATTTTATTCAGCGTAGTTGATTTCCAGATAGAAAATATATTTTTGAGGAGGATACCCCCCACAACCCTCAGGGCAAGGGTTTTAAGTTATGCCCTGGGGGCAGATAAGATTTTTATAGAAGGCGTTGTCGTATAAACTTCAATACAGACTCATTCAATTTGAAATTAAAGAGCTATTGCCCTTTTTAATAGTCGAAAGTTCTTGGAGTGTAACTAGCCCCCCTCCCCCCCCCTCCCCGCCCATCATTTCACCAAACACATCCAATCAACATTTTGAGATAGCCATTTTGTTCAGCGTAGTAGATTTCCAGATAGAAAATATATTTTTGAGGAGGACACTCCCCCACAACCCTCATGGCAAGGGTTTTAAGTTATGCCCTGGGGGCATATAAGGTTTTTATAGA
>NC_142814.1:14140392-14168067 GCF_049724085.1 Artemia sp. Qi Xiang Cuo
ATGTTTGTATGTATGTGTGTGTATATGTTTGTGTGTATGTGTGTGTGTGAGTGTGTATCTATGTTTGTGTTTGTGTGTGTGTATGTATATGTATGTGTGTGTGTGTATGTATGTATGTGTGTGTGTGTATGTGTGTGTATGTATGTATGTGTGTGTGTGTGTGTGTGTCTGTGTTTATGTATATGTGGGTGTGTATGTATGTGTGTATTTGTATGTATGTATGTGTATGTGTATGTATATGTCTGTGTATGTGTGTGTGTATATGTCTTTGTGTGTTTGTCTGTGTGTGTGTGTGTTTGTGTGTGTGTGTGTTTTTGTTTGTGTTTGTGTGTGTTTGTTTTTGTTTGTTTGTGTATCTGTATTTATTTGTTTTTTTGTTTTTGTGTGTGTGTATGTGTGTGTGTATGTGTGAGTATTAGTATGAGTGTTTAAGTGTGTGTTAGTTAGTATATGTTTGTGTATTTGTTTGTGTGTGTGTGTGAGTATGTCTTTAGTTGTTGTTGTATGTGTGTTTGTGTGTGTTTTTGTGTGTTTGTGGGTGTGTGTTTGTGTTTGTGGGTTTTTGTGTGTGTGTTTGTGTGTGTGTGTGTGTTTGTGTCTGTATGTTTGTATTTGTTTGTGTGAGTGTGGGTGTGTGGTGGTGTGTTTTTGTGTGTGGGTTTTTTTGTGTTGGTTTGTGTGTGTGTTTGTGCGTGTGTGTGTGTGTGCTCGTGTATGTGTTTTCATGTGTTTGTGTATGTTCGTGTGCATGTGTGTGTATTTGTTTATATGTATGTTGTTTTGTATTTGTGTGTGTATGTGAGTTTATTTATGTGTGTGTATATATGTTTGTCTTTATGTGTGTGTGTGTGTGTGTATGTGTGTGTGTATGTTTGTGTGTGTGTGTGTGTATGTTGGTGTTTGTATGTGTATGTGTGTATGTGTGAGTGTTTGTATGTATGTATTTGTGCATGTGTGTGTGTATTTGTGTGTATATGTGTGTGTTTATTTGTGTATGTGTTTGTATGTGTGTGTGTATTTATGTTTGTATATGTCTGTGTATGTTTGTGTGTGTGTGTGTGTGTGTATGTTTGAGTTTATGTTTCTATGTATGTGTTTTTATGTGTGTGTGTGTGTGTATGTGTGTATATTTGTGTGTATGTGTGTGTGTGTGTGTGTGTGTGTGTATATTGTTGTATGTGTGTGTATGTATGTATGGGTGTGTATCTGTCTGTGTGTATGTGTGTGTTTTTCTGGGTGTATGTATGTGTGTGTGTGTGTATGTGCGTGTGTGTATGTGTGTGTGTATGTGTGTTTTTATTTGTGTGTATGTATGTGTGTGTGTGCGTATGTGTGAGTTTGTTTGTGTGTGGTTGTGTATATGTGTGTGTTTTTGTTTGTGTATATGTCTATGTGTTTGTGTGTGTGTGTGTTTGTGTGTTTATGTTTGTGTTTTTGTGTCTGTGTTTACGTGTGTGTGTATGTGTGTATGTGTGTATTTGTATGTGTGTATGTGTGTATGTGTGTTTGTGTTTGTGCTTTTATGTTTGTGTATCTGTATGTGTGTGTGTGTGTATGTTTATGTGTGTATGTGTGTGGTTGTATGTCTTTAGTGTTATGTTTGTGAATGTGTGCGTGTGTGAGTGTGGGTGTGAGGGTGTGTGAGTGTGTGTGTGTTGGTGTTTATCTGTTTGTGAGTGTTTGTGTTTGCGTGTTTAATTGAGTGTTTGTATGTGTGTGTGTTTATGTTTGTGTGTATGTGTGTGTATTTTTGTTTTTGTATGTGTGTGTGTTTGTGTGTGTGTGTGTGCGTGTGTGTGTGTTTGTATATGTATATGTTTGTGATTGTCTGTATGTAGGTGTGTATGTTTATTTGTGCGTTTATATGTGTGTTTGTGTGTGTGTGTGTCTCTATGTGTATTTGTGTGTCTATATTTTTTTATGTCTGTGTGTGTGAGTGTATTTGTCTGTATGTTTGTGTGTATATGTCTGCGTATATGTGTATTTGTGTATGTGTTTGTTTGTATTTGGGTGTGAATGTTTGTGTGTATGTCTGTGCCTAAGAGTTTGTGTATGTATGTTTATGTGTATGTTTATGTGTGTGTGTGTATGTATGTATGTTTTTGCTTATGTTTGTGTGTGTGTGTGTATATATTTGTGTATGTGTTTTTGTGTGTGTATTTGTATGTATTTGTGTGTGTATGTGTGTGTGTGTATGTGTGTATGTGCATGTTGTTGTGTGTATGTGTATGTGTTTGTGTTTGTGTGTGTGTTTATATGTATGTGTGTGTGTGTGTATGCGTTTATTTGTATTAATGTTTGTGTATGTCTATATTTTTATATGTGTGTGTGTGTGTGTGTGTGTATGTTTATATATATGTGTTTATCTGTATGTTTGTATGTTTGTGTGTGTATGTATCTGTGTCTGTGTATGTGTGTATGTGAGTGTGTGTGTATTTGTGTGTATATGTGTCTGTGTGTATGTCTATATCTGTGTATGTGTTTGTGTCTGTGGCTGTGTGTGTATGTGCGTATGTGAATGTTTGTGTGTGTACTTGTATGTGTGTGTGTATGCGTGTGTATGTGTTTGTGTGTATGTCTTTTTGTGTATGTGTGTGTATTTGTGTGTTTTTGTAGGTGTATGTGTGTATATTTTTGTGTATGTGTATGTGTATGTGTATGTGTGTGTAAGTGTATGTGTATGTGTGTTTGTCTGTATGTGTGTGTGTATGTCTGTATGTTTATATGTGTGTGTAAGTTTTTGTGTGCATGTTTGGGGACCGGGGGTGGGCCTTTGGGGCCCAGGGAGGGCGTTTGAGGGCCCGGGACCTTTGGGGACCGGGTGGTCCTTTGGGTGCCCGGGGGAGCTTTGCGGACCTGGGGAGGACCTTTGGGGGTCTGAGGGGGGCGTTTGGGGGATAACATTTCGAAATTTTTACTTTTTAGTTTACTTTTTTTTGCGGCGCATCCCTGCGGCGCATCCTGCGGCACTTTCCTGCGGTGCCTCCCTGCGGCGCATCCCCCGCGGCGCTTTCCTGACCCGCAGCGCATCCCTGCGGCACACCCTGCGGCGCGGTCCGGGCACCCGGCGCATCCCGGCCGCGAGTCGCGGGTCCGGGGGGCCTTTGGGGGCCGGGGGATGACCTTGGGGGCACAGGGAGGGCCTTTGGAAGCAGGCGGCGGGCCTTTGGGTGCCGGGGGGACATTTGGGGACCAGTGGAGGGCCTTGGGGACCCCGTGGGGCCGTTGGGCGCTCGATGGGCCTGGGGGGGCCGGGGGGAGGCCATGGGGGCGTGGGGGTGGACAGTGGGGGCGCCAGTGGCGGGCCTTTGGGAGCTTGGGGGGCATTTGAGTGTCCGGGGGGCAGTTGGGGGCCTGGGGGACATTTGGGGACCGGTGGAGGGCCTTTGGGAGCTTGGGGGGCCTTTGAGGACCGGGGGCTTCCTTTGGGGTTGGGGTAGGAGGATTGGAACCCTTTGGGGTTGGGTTAGAGGACCTCACAACACTGTTCAAATGAAACTTGTGTATTATAACGACCACAGAGTTTCACCATTAAATTCCCTTCTAAAATCTCTTCAAAAATCTTCTTTTAAAATGTCTCTATCTGTTTCGCCGAAATAGTTCCATAACCTGTCTAAAACGGTTTTGCCCAAATAATCCCTAAACGCAAATTCAGCGTGTTCCTTTGTTATTGGCATCTCTGCGCTAACGCATTTCAAATTAATAGGAAACCTTTTCGCGCGCTAAAACAATTCATCGCTAAGATCTTTCTTGCCTAATTGTTTCCTTGTCCTTTGGTTATTAATATCCTTTGGAGTTCGACCAGTAGAACTGTTCCCGAGGCAAAGACATTAATGATTTGGATCTATTCCTGGAGAAATGTTTCTAGGCGAAAATTATTTAAAGTCTGACAGATGATGTCATTGATTGATTGATCTGTCAAGAAAGGGGAAATTAATTTGTTGTTTCTAAGGGGAATTATTGATTCACGATAGGTGAATTGAGGTCGACAGCACCGGTGGTCCAAGGTTGATGTTGTTGTTGTTGTAAGTGCACGCTCTCAGCGAACTTTATGTAAATCAAGTTCACAGGTGCTACTCGTGACAGGACCACGTGGTTTATGGTTTTCCAAGTGAGAAAGTTCCTGTTTTTTCAAATTCTCACTGACAAAAACATATAACAGACATGAATTGCTGTTGACATCCATAAATGTGACAAAGTTCCTTTTTTTCAAATTCTCACTGACAAAAACCATTAAACTTCCATGAAAAACATCAAATAAATCGACCAACACACATAACCATCCAAGAAAACATCCATAAATGTGACAAAATTCCTTTTTTTTCATTCTCACTGACAAAAACCATAAACCACGTGGTTCTATGCCAATATATGCTGTTAAAAAAGTTATAGGTGACAGCAGGGGTGGGCAATGGGGCTGGTACCCCCTCCTCTACTAGCCCCCCCCTCCCGACGCCCATCATTCTCCTAAACACATCCAATCAAAATTTTGAGATAGCCATTTTTGTTCAGCGTAGTTGATGTCCAGATTGAAAATATATTTTTGAGGAGGACACTCCCCCAAAACCCTCAGGGCAAAGGTTTTAAGTTATGCCCTGGGAGCATTTAAGGTTTTTATCAAAGGCGTTGTCATAGAAACTTCAAAACAGGCCAATTCGTTTGGAAATTAAAGGCTAGTGCCCTTTTTGATAGTCGAATGTTTTTGGAGGGCTGGTAGCCCCCCCCCCCCCTACGCCCATCATTTCCCCAAACACATCCAATCAAACTTTTGAGATAGCCATTTTGTTCAATGTAGCTGATTTCCAGATAGAAAATATGTTTTTGAGGAGGAAACTCCCCCAGAGCCTTCAGGGCAAGGGTTTTGAGGTATGCCCCGGGGGCATATAAGGTTTTTATAGAAGGCGTTGTCGTAGAAACTTCAAAAAAGGTTCATTTGATTGGAAATTCAAAGCGATAGTGCCCTTTTTAATAGTCAAAAGTGATTGGAGGGCAACTAGCCCCCCTCCGACGCCCCTCATTTCCCCACACACAGCCCATCAAACTTTTGAGATAGCCATTTTGTTCAGTGTAGCTGATTTTTAGGTAGAAAATATGTTTTTGAGGAGGACACTCCCCCACAACCCTTGGCAAGAGGTTTAAGTTATGACCTGGGGGCAAATGAGGTTTTTACAGAAGGCGTTATCGTAGAAACGTCAAAACAGGCTCATTCAATAGGAAATTCAAAGGGCTAGTGCCCTTTTTAATACTCTAGATTGCTTGAAAGGCACCTAGCCCCGCCCCCCACGCTCCTACTTACCCACAAACAAACCAAAAAAAAATTTTGATTAATCAAATTTTTTAATCAGAGTTTATTTACAGATAGAAATAATTTGTTTGTGGAGGACAAACCCCCACAACCCACCGGGCAAGGTGTTTAAGTTATGCCCTGGGGGCATATAAGGTTTTTATAGAAGGCGGTGTCGTAGAAACTTCAAAAAAGGCTCATTCGATTGGAAATTCCGAGGGCTAGTGCCCTTTGTAATAGTCGAAAGTTATTTGAGGGCAACTAACCCCCTCTCACGCCCACCTTTTCCCCAAACACATCCAATCAAAATTTTAAGACAGCCATTTTATTAAACGTAGTTTTAAGTTCTAGAAATTAGGTCTTTGAGGATTACAACTCCCCCAAAGCCCTCAGGGCAAGGGTTGTAATTTAACGTTTTTCCGAATCCTTCATATTATTTCTTATGGAAGGATGCTCGTATAAACTTTAGAGAGGGCTCGTTTGATTGAAAATTGAAAGTTCTTGTTCACTTTTTAAGAGTCAAAAGAGATTGAAGTGCAACTAGCCCCTCTCCCTCCTTCACGCCCTAAGTGCATCAGATAAAAATTTTGAGATAGGCATTTTATTAAAATTGTTCAAAGTTCTGATAACAAAAACTTCGGTGTCGACACAGCCCATAAGGGCCCAGGGGTAGGCACTGTAAGTTATGTCCTGAGGTATAACATATTAAGTGGGGTTTATAACCTATGGGAATGGGTTTTGCACGTGAAGAACACATAGGAAATCTATTATAATTATCCAATTATAAGGTTAAAATACATACTCTGTGATAGATGCAAAATTGCTTTGGCAGACAAAATCCTATTAAGGTAAATTCCAAACAGTCGTGATCCCTTTGTGTCTGCAAGTGAAATGGTCTAAACCCCCTTATTGGAGCTATTTTTTCAACCCATTCATTGTTGTCAATCGCAGACCACAAGTTATGCACGCTGTTTATTGTTCATATATAAGGTTTTTATCAAAGAGGTAATCGTATAGACTTTGAAAAAAGCCTCATTCGATTTGAATTTAAAGTCATAGATCCGCATTTTAAATTCAAAAATAATCGGACCTTACGCACCCCCCCCCCATGCAAAAAAAAAACTTGAAACTTTTTGCAATCAAAAATGAACAAAAATTAATTAAAAAAAACTGTCCCAAAAATAAGTTTTTCAAAGAAAGGTAAAGGCCATTTTAAACTTAACCTCAGGAGACACAAATACCTGTTAAAATTCAAACTGAAAACGACCAGAAATTAATTTTAAAGAATAAATGAAACCCGAAACAAACGGAAATTAAATAAACAATCATAGCAAAAACATACAACAAGTAATAATATAAATGAATAAATAGATCTTAAAGCGAGTAATGCTTAGATTGAATATGAAAATCTAGCTTAAAACGAAAACAAATATTTGCTATTAAAGTATAAATGAAGCTTAAAACGAACAGAAATTAAATAAACAATCAATGCAAACAAAACATACAATATATATTAATGTAAATGAATAAATAAATCTTAAAACGAGTGAAACTTAAATTGAATATGCAAATCAAGTTTGAATCGAATAAAAATAACTACAAACAAGAGTTTGGGTATCGTCTCACTGCAGAAGCCTAAAACCTACTGCGTCATTGGCGCTTTACTGAAAACGAATTATATTACGAATGTTTTCTTTTGTACTTAATATTGAAAATAAATTTTAAAATTACAGTAAAATTTTGAACTGATGAGCTTTTAGCCATTAATATCATTATGCATCAAATATAGTTTCACTACAAGCAAAATTCGGATACTGCCCCCTTCTTTAACTGTAAAAACCTAAAGCCTTCTGCGTCATTGGTGCTTCACTGAAAACGAATTATTTGTATATTACAAATTTATCATTTTCCAGTTCTTACAGCATTGAAAATGAAAATAAAAATTACAGTGAAAAAAAAAACTTGAACTGATTGATCTTTCAACAATTAATGTCATTATACATCAAATATTCATTTTGATTTTGTTTATACTTTCCAAGACTGTTCAAGACTCATAAAGTTTTGTCTTTTTTTTTAAATGTGCCATTTTTTTAACTAATTGTGTTAGTTTGTTATGAAAAAATTCTATGGCTTCTAGGCATTTCTATTTGAGCGGAAAACTGCACCTCAAACTTTGTGGAACATGTATTTTCTTGCATGAATCACCAAAATATAATAAAATGTCAAGTTTCGGAGTGTTCCACCAATCGCAAGCAAGTGCCATTGGTATTTTTGAATCCGCATGGTCAATTTAGGGGGTGGAGGGTAGGCTAATTCTCGTAGCAGCCCCAATCCGTCGTTGTATGGTTCACATTTTCAACACCTTGCGTCCGGAAGTATCATATAATCTACCAAGCATACAACTACCCCAAATCAGTATCAATAAATAAATGAAACCCAAAACGAACAAAAATTAAAATAAATATTAGAGTAACGAGCATAAATTAATGTGAGTAGGGTTCAAAACCCTATGCTTTCTAAAAGCCAGAACATAATTTGTACTTTACTGAAAAAAAATTCAAATGTTTTTACTGAAAAAAAATGTGCATTGTCAATTTAATATACATATGCTGATATTTATTAATTAAAATCTTAATTAATTTTTGGTTTCTTAAATTTATAAAAGTGAACATATTTCGAAGAGTTGTTTTCAGTAAATTCCCAACGATGCAGTAAGTTTTAGACTTCTACAGTGAGAAGATACCCAAATTCTTGTTTGTAGTTATTTTTATTCGATTCAAACTTGATTTGCATATTCAATTAAAGTTTCACTCGTTTTAAGATTTATTTATTCATTTACATTAATATATATTGTATGTTTTGTTCGCATTGATTGTTTATTTAATTCCTATTCTTTTTAAGTTTCATTTATACTTTAATAGCAAAATATTTGTTTTCGTTTTAAGCTAGATTTTCATATTCAATCTAAGCATTACTCGCTTTAAGATCTATTTATTCATTTATATTATTATTTGCTGTATGTTTTTTGCTATGATTGTTTATTTAATTTCTGTTCCTTTTGGGTTTCATTTATTCTTTAATAGTAATTTCTGGTCGTTTTGTTTTTGAATTTTAACATGTCTTTTTATCTATTGAGCTTAAATTTAAAATTGCCTTTAATTTTATTTGAAAAAATTATTTTTTTGAAAGTTTTTTTTAATTAATATCCCAAAAAGACGGGATGAACTAAAGATGTACCAAAATTTCTGTCATGTGGAAAACCATAAGCTTTTGCAGACTTACGTGATGGCTCACCCTTGAAGCTTCCGTTGAAGTGGATCCTTGAACAGTGGAATCCGCTCCTTTTATTCTTTACCAAACATGGAGAAGGTGACTCCGCTGGAGATAAGGAGCCAAAGAAAAGGCCAATAAGATTCTTGCTTTTATGCGTTATTCATCTTCGAAAGTAACTTAGTATTTTATTTCGTTTGTCTCCAACAAGATTAATCCATTGAACAAAGAGTTTCAAGCTGAAGGAACACAGATTCAGATGCCTTTGGAAAGTTCGCGATAGACGTATCTGCTGTCCCTCAAGTGCTTTGTCAAAAAGGCAGAAATAGGGCGGGTATAAGATCATTTAAATTTCGGTTGAGGCCATCTCATTTTCTTGCACTTGATTGTATAAATTTGGGACCAAATGCATTAAGCCTCATGAAAAGCCTGAAAAACACTGGCCTATTGACTGCTCAGCAGGTTCACTGCATCCAGAGGAGCTGTCTGAATTGTGTTTTTGAATTGTGCTCGCAAATGAGCAAACGGATTGACTACAATGACCTAAAGTTGGAAAATCTCAAATGCTTAAGTCCAAATGTTGTCTTATCTGGAGATGTGAACACACTTGTGCCTCTGATTAAACGGTTTTTGAATTTGCTGGGTGATACTGAGGCACTACGTGATCAAATGCAAATAAAAATGCAATAAACACGCACTTTTATATGTCGTCTTGAAGGATGATAAATCCGTTTTGTTTCTGCTTCTATTTCATTTCGCTGTGCTAGGGTACGGTACTTTACTTGACTACAGTGAAGTTAGCTGTAATTCAAGACTAGTTACTTGAAACTCTTGCATTCATTTCAAAACGTTTGAATAAACTGAAAACAAAACTTGGAATGAACAATGGATGCAGTCAAATATAGCTCAGTAAAATATCTAATCACTCAAAATAAACACCTGTAAATTTCAAGCAGAGCATTACCTTTTAAGCTAAAAATAGAATGATAATCCTTATCTAACTTATTATTTAGGGTTGATTTCCTAACTTTATTTTAAATACATTTGAAATATTAAAGATAATGTGGTTATCAATCAAAGAATAACTGATAAGTATTTGTTAATGGCGTGAGAATGGTCAGAAAATTGAGAGGGGCTGCGCACGCGGTAGAAGCCGCGTATGCGCAAATTTTTTTGACTTCCACACGCTTTTAACAACATGCACTCATTTTTGGCCTTGATTTTCACTCTTTTTTGACGTCGGCAGTTGGCAACTCTGGTGCTCGTAGCTTCAATTGGCATCCAGTCGTGAGAACGAGAACATCTCGGCGCTGCTCGTTTTCCCTATATTCCAATTTCAAATATGCGCTGCAATTTTAAATCCCGCCTGTTGTGACATGAGGTTTTTGTTAGAAAAACCCGACAGAAATTCATTGGCAACTGTGCGAAGAGTATGGCAACGACGTCAATAATGAAATTTCAGTGCAAAAATGATGTATCTGGTTTAAAATTAGTTAAACCAACGTGCATGATGAAGAAAGGGGTGGACGCCCGAGCATTATGACAGACAATCTTCTCGCCAAAATTGATGAGAAGATTCATGAAAACCGTCGCTTCACAGTAACGGAGCTTTCGCTTTGCTTCCCATAAGTTTCACGGACTTTGTTGTTTGAAATTGCGATTCACAAACTTAGATACATTCAATTTTGTGCAAGATGGGTGCCAAAAATGCTTACAAACCTCCGTAAAGGTCAGTGAATGGGAGCAGCTTTAACATTTCTTAACGCTTACCACACACATGGTTATTTTTTACTGGATCGAATCGTAACGGGTGACGAGACATGGGTTAAGCACGTCAATTGCGAGACAAAATTGCAGTCTATGGAGTGGGGGCACACGAGTTCCCCCAAAAAACCAAAAACAATTTTGCAAATCTTGTCAGTGAGGAAGATTACGGTACTGTTTTTTGGGATAGGCAAGGTGTGCTCCTTATTGACTTTCTCGAGCGTGGTGCAACAATCAACTCTGATTGGTACTGCCAAACATTGCACAAGCTTAGAAGAGCAGTGCAAAACAAGCGCCGAGGAAATTTATCGTCAAAAATTTAGTTTTTTCATGAGAATGTCCTATCTCACACGGCAAATCAAACTGCAGAACTTCTTGACTCATTTAAATGGGAGATTTTCCCACATCCACCCTACAGTCCGGACCTAGCACCAAGTGATTTTCACTTGTTCCCGAAGATGACGAACTGGCTAGAGACACAGCGTTTTGATGACGACTACGAGCTCGGGGTGTGCGTCACTGAGTGGCTGAGATCGCAGGCGGCGGATTTCTATGACGAAGGAATTTTGAAGCTTGTCCACCGCTATGATAAGTGCCTTAATTTGTTTGGTGACTGCTTAGAAATGTAGCATTTTAGTAACTCTTTCAGATGTATATAATAAAATATTTTTCATGTACCTAGGTTTTGTTTTATTACAGAACGTTCCCTAGTTTCTGAAAAACCCTCGATTCCGTATTTATTTATGATGATTCCGTATTTGGAATCATCATAGGCCGATTCTTTTCAAATATCTATTGATATAAAAATTCCGTTTTTTTTAGAGTTTCGGTTAATATTAAGCCGCGTCGCTCCTTACTTACATTTGATTACCACGAACTGTTTGATAGAAGATTGAGGGACATAGTTTTTTTTTTTATGTGGAACGGATTACAAAGTTAGAAGTGATTAAAGAACTAGAGATCTTAAGAAAGGAAAAAAATGAAAAAAAAGAATTAGACTAGCTATAATATCTAGTCAGAGACAAATTAGAAAATTGTTTGATGGTTGGCTCAGGGTTTTGTTTGGAACTACCAAACGAAGCAGAGGAGCACGATTAGGATTCACTGAAACTGAACTTGAAAGAAGGACATGAGGAATGTACAAGCGCAGAAAAAGGAGGTTTGTGTAGCAATGCCTGTTGCTGCATAAGCGCAACAACAGGCGTTGATGGAGTCCCGCCAAAGATTAAAAAACAATTTTTAAATACATTCATACCAATTTTCTTAAGTATCTCGGGATTTATTTTGAATTTACTCTGACAATTTAGGAAAGCATATCACCCCAATACAACAACGGGGGACGCAGCCGACAATATGACTTACCAAACCAAGTTATAAGTGGTTTGTAACAATAAAAGGAGTTACAAGCGGAGTTCGGAATAGGTCGCAATGCTAGACATAGGGTCCTAGTCCTTCAGGCACTTTTGGAAAAATATGTAAACGGTTAAGATAGGCTGTACTTTAAATAATTGAGAATAATATTATCAGCTAAAGATGGCTGGAAATAGCATGTAAAATAAAATATGGCTTTTAAAAGGATAATCTTTGTGGTTTGAAAATATATTAATGAACTGATTAAGAAAATGTAAAGTAATAAGCAATAAAGACCGCGCCAAGTGATAAAGTATAAATGATGAACTCCAAAAGATAATATTTTAAAAAATTAAAACAAGTTTCAGACGATGAACAAAAAATTTAATTTAAATATTCTTATGTTAATTCAGCAATGTTAGTAAAAACTGCAACAAAAACCAGCAAGATGGTTGAAAATAAAAACAGCATTTGAGACCAAAATTAGTGTTAAAAAAGAAATGCAAAAAAATATAGTTTGTAGGCGTCAACTAGTCTTGAGTATTCTGTCAAATTCAATTCCAAAAATCTCATGTTCTACAGTGCAATTTCACAGACGGGATGTTTTTCTTGTGTGATATTATGTTGAATGAATTTTACATTATTTCAGTTCTCCCTATTGGAGCTTTTGGGGATATTGATAGCAGTGGTAGCACTAATATTTATAAACTGTAAACGACGATTTTCCATTATGGTATCTGAAAAACAAGAGTTTTTCAAAATCCAAAATACACGCATTCATTAAGTGATTCAAATAAGAGATGAAGAAAACAATAAATCTTTTAAAATAACTTTATAGATCAATTGTTCTAATCAGTGGCTATACAAAAAGTTGTTCTGAGAAAGGGATGGTTTGATGAGATAAAATTGAACTACATAAGCCATTGAGTCCCTCTTTCATGACAGATTAATTTAAAAAACTTTTTCCACAAAATAAGTTTTTCAAAGAAAAGTAAAGAACTCCATTAAACAAAAAATGAGCAAAAATAAAATAAAATATTCTACCAAGCGTGAAACTACCACAAATCAGCATCGATAAATAAATGAAATCCAAAACAGAACATAAATTACAATAATTAACTGAGTCAAACCTAAAAGGGGCAGAAATTAACATAAGTTGGCTGCAAAACCCTAAGCCTTCCCAAGGCCAGAACAAAATTTGCACTTTACTGAAAAAATATAAATGTTTTTATTTTATAACTTTAATAAATCAAATAATGTTAATATTTTGATTACTAAATATCAGTATATGTATATTAAACTGACAATGCACATTCATTTGTATTTTTTCAGTAAAGTGTAAGACACACTTATTCTTAGAAATTTAAAATGATCTTAATTGTCTCTTTCTAGTATTTCAGCTGATGACGGTCGCTGTATGCGTGACCAGAATATCCAGTATTTTTTTTTATAAAAGGATGTGTAATAAAAGGATTTATGTGCATTTATACTTTGTATTTGAGATTTTGTATTTAAACGAACAGAATATATTACGTATATAAGGGGGTTGCCCGTTCCTTAATACCTCGCTCTTTACGCTAAAGTTTTTTTTTTTAATTTTAAAAATGTTCATTATTACAATAAAACGACACTTTTATTTCAGCAAATAAATTTAAAAATTGGGACAACCATTCAAACTTTAATATAAAGAGCGAGGTATTGAGGAGGAGGAGCCCCAATATTGTGAGAAATAAAAGAAAGAACAAGCACAATTGGTCATAATGCTATACATAAGGTTCTAGTCCTACAAGCACTTGTAGATAATATGTAAAAGAGTAAGGTAGGCTGTGCATAAAATAATTTAGAGCAATATTATTAACTAAAATGGCTGTTAAAAGCATGTAAAAGAGAATATGACTTTAAAAAGCACCATCTTTCTGGTTTGCGAATATTTTAATAAAATGATAAAGAAAATGCTAACTAATAAGCAATAAAGAAATCGCCAAGTGATGAAGGATAAGCGATGAACTCCAACAGAAAACATTTTTACTAAAACATATTTCAGTCGATGAGCAAAACGATTACATGAAATTTTTCTCAGTTAATACCCTTAAGTGTAAAGTTGCCACAGCTTATCAGGGCTAAAAATTTTGTAGCGTTTTATATTCGAGGCTTGGGTAAGAATCGGCACACAGAAACCAATGAGAACTGATATTTATTATACAAGGAAATAAACTGAAAATATTCTAACTCTAACTAGTTTGAATACTTCTAAACCTCTTGTAGGTCTGATGTTTAATATTGTGTTGGTCTGCTTGTTCAATCCACGAATGTTTACCAAAAAAAAAGGATTAAGTTAATTCTAGGCTATCAAATACTTCTAATTGAAATAGCTACACTTGAATAATCAGACAAGACTTGGGTACCAGTGTAATTGAAATCTTTACATCAAATTATTATTTCTTGGAACACAGGAATAAACTTTTTATCAGATATCACATTAGTTGTATAAATTAAAACAAGTTTCAAGTTTATTTCCTGAAAAAGAAGTTAATGTTCTTTGGAACTTTGATGAACTTCAACTTTTTTAGAGAAAATTGGATCCTGGGACGGAAGAGATGGAAAATCTTAATCTAGCAATTTAATTCCTTTTTCTTCCAAAGCCTATCTGTAGAATAACAGGACCACCTCTAGATAATATTAGCACGGGTTGAAAAATGCAAAGGTGGCTAAAAGAGCAAAAGAGTCCCTTTTTCGTGTAACGTCAGAGAATTCGCATGGGGAGGAATATTGTATTGTCCTCTAGTTCCAATCTTTTTATATATAAGATTTTAATAAACGCTAGATAAATTCCAAACATCACTAAGCTGGAAGGAGGAGACAAAGCTCTAATTTATTCTTTAAGGTCAAGGGGTTTATCTTGTACTTAAACCTTAGGTTATTCACAAATTCCAGTTTCTTAGACGAAACTAGTTTTATTTCTATTTTAATCCTTAAAATTTTTATACTTTGTTTAGAGTATCCAAATCTTTCTAACTGACCCAAAATCACCAAAATATACAAAAATGTCGTGCTTTGACTCCAGCACTAGTTCATATCTCCTACATAAGTATTAAGTTTAATAACTCAGCTCAGCATAAGACCTGAGTTTAGCACAGGCAACAGATATCTCCTTGAAGCTTATTATCTTATTTCGGTTGTTCTAAAAGGAAATTTATGCAGGCTAGTAGTAGCTTTTCATCCTAATTTATAAAGAAAATACTTACTCATTTTCCTAGGTTCCGAGGCAAAACTACCCCGGTTTCTCTCTCATCCGTAAGTTATATCCATTTTGCTACTTGTTCCGTTTTAGCCCCCTTCTGCTCTTTGAGCCAATCAACAACTTTTTGTTAAAAAGTTGTTTTTTTTCAGTATTTCAAGGCCTTGCGTTCATTTTGTTTTATAACCAAAACTGGTCTAAATTAAGTCTTCAAATATTTATATCGGGTTCAAAAGTCGTTCGATTATTGGAGAAAGAAGTATCAATACAAAGTTGATGACTAGTTACGCAAAGTGAAGTTATTTTCAAATTCAAACTAATTTGAAATTGTCGCTATATTTCTGATCTATTGAAGCGAAAGGGAATTTAAAGCTTTACTAAAATTGAGTTACCAAATTACACAAAATTAAGGCCTCCGTACAATCTCCCCCACTTAAAAGCTTAGTATGATTTTTGTTTTAAAAGGAATAAACAAAAAGAAACACAAATTTACTAAGATCCATTGTAACTCAATTTCTCCTTATACTAGCCTACTTCTAAATGAAACCCCTGAGGCTTTTGGTCTCGATAACCTGTATATAAATTTCTTAATTTTGTGAATATCAGTCCTACTGAAAGAAATCCTGTTATATATATAAAGAGTGTAAAAAGGTTATACATCGATGTCCAATATGTTGCTACATCTTTCCCTTTTTCTTCTTGCAAGGAAACTCGTACTTGCCTCACTTCATCCAGGCCAATGGTTGAACTAAACCTATTCTAAAAGTAAATAAAAAGTAAATATTCAATTTCGTTTTCCTAATGTAGAACTTATGCAAAGTTCTCAGCCAGAATATTTATGAGTTCATGGATATATTTTTTTTCTATGTTTTTTTTCGTGTCGCGGCATCCGAAATTAAACCCCTGCTCTTGTCTTGCTAATCAAAGATAAATAGATTCTTTGATTACTTTAAGTTTAAATTTAGAAAATCTTTAATAAAAGAAAGATATATTAATTGACCTTTACGAACAGCTAAATTTTTTTTTCTTATTAGGGCCTTTTCAAACTTTACTCAAAATTTTTTTTTAAAGTATAAGTGAATGATCTAAAGAGTAATTAAAGGTGCCAAAAGGTTCAGTAACAATGGACGGATTTAAAAATCAAAGGTAAATACATTATACGATGAAAGGAAAAAAATCTTTACCCGTTTTTCATTTAAAAAAAATACGATTTATAAAATTTTGAACCCGTCAAACATTCTCAGCTCATTTCCTTTGTTAGAGACAGAAAAATAACAAATAATTACTAGTTTAAGTTAGTGTGTGGCTACATTACAAGAAGTCGCTTATATAATTCCTATAATTTTTATCCTGCATTTTGCGGATTTTCTCCTATGCTTATTGTGTTTTAATCTCAACAATATTCTAAATCCTACGGGCAATGCAATTTAGTCTTATCATTGTACCTTAGATGGTGCTATTACTATATTTTTACCAATGTGAATTGGTCATTAATCACCCTAAGTTGCGATTTTCCTCTGGTATCAATTGACCGAATATGAAACTGGTCATAAGGGAATATTATCTCTAAGAGTGGGGTAACTATCTCTAATTTTATCTTCTTTCTGACCGATGTCATACTTATTTACTGCTTCTTGAACTCTGCTGTACATATTTCCAAATAAACAATAATATATTAATTTCTTGATGGTTTTAACAGCTCCCTTCTGGGCCCCCCAATACAGGACTTGGATGCAGGAAATGGATGACTCCATCAACTAGTTTTTTTTATATAAATGATCTTAAATTGACGTCTTTTTTCTGGTCAGAATCATCCAGTGTATACAATAAGCCATTCACGGGAACCAAATAAAGATCACCTAACCTTTCCCTAAGAAAATGAGATATCCTTTGTTTCCTAAATTCAAAATTCCTGTTTGTGAGAAACTCACTGTCATGATAGGCCCGTAACTCCAAGTCAAACTAGGTCTACTCCTAATGGTTAACCTATATCTAAAAAACGGCGGAATCTGGGCCTGTGCCTTCTAGTGGTTCCCGAACAATTGCCCGGCGGCCACAGTACTTTTGGCAATAATTGCCCTAACAATTCTCTTGGGGTTGGGTCATAGGTGCTGGAGCTACGCAAGCTAGTGCTTTATTTCCTGTTTCACCACAGTGGAAGCAGGTTGGAGGTTTTTTATATTCTGATTGTGTATGTGAACCCCTGCAAATCCAGCATATTATGCAAGCGTTTTTTCTTTGACTAAATTTATTCCTGGAATAATTACCCCTAGTTGGCCTTGACATATCTTTCTTTCATCAGTTCAAACATTTCTTTGGTTTGTTTTTATAATTTCCTACGTTTTGAAATTCTACTCTGGAGATATCTCTTTGTTCTCGAGGGGAAGTCTTGTCTCCTGAGTCAACCACCGTTGCTCATAAGGACATTTCTCAGGAGTCCCTATACATTATATCAATCGATTCAAATCTTTTTCCCCGCGCTAATAATTCATCTTTGTCATTTGTTACTTTAGTCTGTTCATCAACTTTCCTTCCAATTGAAGGGAACATACCACTTTTAATAACAATAAGAATAATATCATCTGCCCTTATACAAGGGGAATTTTTTGCATACTCTAGTGCCTTTCTACTAATTCGGGAGTAAAATTGATGTACCAACTCAGATGGCCTTTGTTTCTAGGATAGGAGTTCTTGCAGTTTTTGTGCGGCTTGTTTTTCATGTAAAGAGGCTTCTTTTAGAAGTCTATCTAAATGCTATAGATATCTAATTTGTGAAATGTCTAAGCTCGTCGCAAATCTGCGGGTTTCTCCCCGTGTATAACAAATAGCTTGATTAATCATAGCAATGTAATTTTTTCTAAACTCCTTTTTATTTGTTTGAGGGTCGTAATCCACAAATGGATTTTATTTGAACATGTTATAACTAGATGTGAGGGGCCTGTTCAAATAATAGATTTTGAAGACTATTCGTAACACTGTCATGTCGATATTACCCTTCTAAAATGTTTATTCAAGATTTTGTTTGTCGTAGTGTAATTTTTAGGTCTTTGATGTGTTTTTTATTTTAACTCACGATTATTCTATCAATACATACTATTATTTTTGGACACGTTTTGAACCTTTAATTCGTTTTAAACTAAAAAAAGCAGTTGGTTTATTAATTGCGTAAGAATTAGCTCAATATCTCGATTTAAACTAACCATCAATGCTAGTATTATCATTGCGATTTTGAAGATGATTAACGTATTACACTAGTAACAAAAAAGATTTAAGCAAACTACATGGGATACGGGCACTGGAACTTATAACAACGAGACGGAAAATGAGAAGAAAGAAAGAGGTCTGGAACTGGAAGAGTTCTGGAACTGGAAGAGTTCTGGAAATGGAACTGGAACACTCGTCAGATTGTCCCCAAGTTGATTTGCTTGATTTGAGTTTACTTTCTGAGGCACTGGAATTTGACCAAGACAGTTCTGGAGTAGTTTTAAAATGAGCTTCTGCACTGAACCGTAGTTGTATATGATTTGTAAGTCAGAAGCTGGTAGAACAACAGGACATTGAGAGTTTTTTGGAGGTGAAAGTGGCAGCGAATACGAACCATCTGAGTCCAAAGACGAATGAAGCTCAGAATGTGATAGTGAATGTGATATTACTGTGGAAAAGAATCCAAGATACAGACCAAAGAGATCTGTCCAAAGGCCTTCAAGCCCAACCGTTGGAGGAAACTGTTCTTCATATGTACCTACAGTTTCTTGTATAGCAATCACTGCAAATGACCAGCATGCACTGTGTGGTGAACCAACCCTGCCTGGCCAGCTTTCAATGCCCCATCAACTTATACTTGAGGATTCAGATCAAGCAAGGTCTGGACCAACGGTTGAAAAACCAACCCTGACTAATCAGCCTGTCCTTCCTTATTTATTGACTTATTCAGATCCTATGTCTATATAAAAATCGATTTTTAATGAATGATTTTCGTAAAATAAGAAGAAAATATTGTATAAAAATAAAAAAAACTTCCCTTTATTGAGGTAGTTTGTGACATCCACAAATGCAAAAGATCTTGCAAGTCACTAACTCTCGAGCAGCGGCGTTTAGTATACAAAATTTACATAGCTCTTGGCTATGCCGAGCGCACAGCCTATATGAGATCGTTTATTACGACAATTCAACCAAACCAGAGAAAGGAAAAACTCTGAAGGGATGAAAAAACGAAAAGTAACACTTCTGTACAGGCTACCTACCAATGATGGACAAGATAAGATCCCTGTGTGTCAAAAAAACGTGTAGCCACCTTTGGCTTTAAGCACACCCAGGTTCTCGAAGTTGTTGTTGAAGGAATTCTTCGAGACGGTGTGTCATAATTTCCAAAAGAAAGAAGGCGTGGTAACCAGCGCAAAGAAGTGGATAAAGAGTCTTTAAGGATGCACATCGAGTCCTATAGGATAGCGAAGGCTTCGCAACAGGTTTAGAAAAAGAGGAGTATCAGTTGAATTGGCAGATGGCTGGAAAGGCGCGAATTCAGCTCCAGAGAGACGTGAAGGATAGCTTTGCACCAACAACTTTAGTTTTCACTGTCGATATGCAAAAAGTTCCAAAACTCTCAATAAAGCCTGCTGTTAAGGAGTCTTTTTTCATGAGCCGCCTGGTATGTTTCAACAAAACGTTTGTGCCTGCAAATAGTTGAAGTTGTGTTAAAAAAAGGTGAATCCTCTATGTTTTATTGTGATGATTTTTATCATAAGCATGTCTGTTACGATTTCCTTACAGTTGCCGCAAAAAGAAAGAACTTGGTAAAGGATTGCCGAAGTCTCTGTAACAACCGAGGGGACTAAATGCCTTGAAAAAAGATGAAATCGTGGCACCGCTGGTACCACACATAAAAGATCAGAGATCCAGATAATTTTGGAAAAAGATACCAACGGAAGACAATGCATCAACTGTTCTCCCTTTTGAGAGATGTGAAGAACAAGATGGACTATAATGATGTTTGCTTTTGTGAGTTCCTAAAAGCTTAATTGAAGTCGAAATTTGTTCCTGTTTTCTTGTCAGTTTCTAAACAACCAAACAATCCTTTTATACGTTATTTTACATTAAAATAGTTGAAGTTATGTTTATGAGAATGCGATACATATGAGAAGTTTCTGCACGATTTTGACCCCTGCTTTCTGCGTTTCACAGGTGTGGGTGAAATCAGAGAGGGTATTTTTCAACAAGATCTATTCAGTGAGTAAGAAAAAAATGTCGGAAAAAAGTTTAATAAATGAAAACATTTTCAAAAGTTTAATTTTTTCACATTTAAATTTAAACGGCAAAATGGCACATACCTCATTTCGGTCTACCGAAAAACACGACAAAAGAAGATAAGTGACAAAAGTGCCAAAAGTAAATGGAAAGTTGGATTTTTGAAAGCACCACGTGATTCAGCACAAAAAGTTACGTCTGCTCATGTTCAGAAATGATAGCCAGCAGCTTATTTTCCTAGTTTTAATTTGGGTTATTTCTTTAAAAGTTTTTCACGTCTCCTGTAAAATATACAAATGTCACTTACCGCCTTTTGGTTTGCCACAGCCCAGCCTCGGAAGTGTTTGTGCATCTGGCCTTCAGGGTGTGGTATCTCCAGAGGTATGGCTATTACGGCCTGTTGACTAGTTTGAACAAAATTGCTTTTTCAAAATTATGATCAGTATCGAGGGTAGTGGCATCTAGACTTTTAAGGGGGCCCTTTGCCATCTGATCTGTGCTGCCACTTGTACCGCATTTTGCGGTATAATACCGCAGTTTTGGAGAGAAATAGGACACTTTTTTCTGATTATACCGCATACTGCAATTGTACCGCGAAGTGACTATGATCAGCGTATTTATACTGTGAAATAACTTTCATCACTTAATTTATCCTAAGTAATGTCACCTTACGGGAAAAGGAACAAATGTTTGCTCTCTTCTTCTAATTACATATGGCTGAATAGGTTACTGCGGAACTCGCGAGAATTAAAACTAGTAATTAACGTGCCTCCAAGAGCAAATATTTTACATATCAGTCAGGTGCCTGAATGAAAGTAATTTTCAACCATTAATATGGTAAAGGTGTACAGACACTGCAAAGGAGAGTAAATACTACACTAGAGTTAAGTAAATAGGTAGTCCTGGGCTATCCTATTTTGCTTTTTTTGGGCATTATCTTTCCACTTGTACAGCCGAATTGACTGAACAGTATGCAGTAAAAAACTTTCCTATAAACATGCGGGTAATTCGGACTGCAGAACATTGGATGAGATACAAAAACACTAATTCATTTATAACATAATGCTGTACTCAAACAAAGGCTAACATTCATTTCCTGTAGAACATGCATTCTGGAATTTAGAAAAATTATATATTTTTTAATTTTTACCTGATTTCTTATTGCATATCATTGCAATTGGTGCCATATTGGTGTATTTTTTGTATTGGTGTATTTGGTGTATTGGTGCAATTGGTGCCATATTGGTGTATTGGTGCCATATCCTTGCACTAAAATCTGCCACTGGACCAGTATTGTTTCCAAACGTTTCAAAATTGATGCAATACTTTTTTTTATTGCCAATATCAAATGTCATTGCTGAGCACCTTTTTTGTTTTTTAGAAGAAGTCAAAACTGACATGTAAAATCGACTTAGTTGAATAAAACGTCAACAAAATCATCTTAGTTCAATAAAACGTCAACAAAATCATCTTAGTTAATTAAAACGTCAGCAGATTTATTTTCTAACTCTTTCGTTTACATTAAAAGTGGAATGTGGTCTAAACCGTCAGCAAAAAGGAAGGTCAAGCCATGACAAGGGGGGGGGCGGGAAACGAGAAGTGTTAAACCTGTTCTTAAATTGAACAGGAAAGCACCGTCAAGTGACAGCACGGCTGTGAATAAAAATGTTTTGTAGAGTACGACCATTCTAAGTCTTGACGAGCATGACCACGCTGTCTGATACCGCGTGACCTTTGTCTGCCTCTGAGAATGATTCCCTTTAACATTTTAGTATCTTTAATATGATAATTGTCATTGAAATTTAGTTGTGATCATAGTAGCGCTCTTCTGCTAGCCATTTTGTTTTCTATTTTTCTCTTTTTTCAGACAATGCCACATCTCTGGGTCATTATACATTATTTCTCCCATAAAAGCTGCAAGAGTTACTTTTTGTATAAAAAAAAATGGCTTTAAGGTAACCACAAACCCCGTAAGGGCGCATGAAGCTAGATGCAATCTTTTCGAGCCTAGTTCTCATGTCTCCAAATATCTTCAATAATTGATTTCGATCAGTTATTTTAACTAGGGTTTGTCCCGGGGATGGAGTCAAGCTTCGGAAAAGAAAGGAGGGGGGGGTCAAGAAATAAGTTTTGAACAATTATATCTTGGGCACTTATGTACACAAAGGTGTCACTACCTTCTTTGCTTTGGGGCGAGGGAAGGAATAGAAATATGCTGACAAATCAAAAACCAAACCATACTGAGGAATTTTTAAAGCAAGTAAATAATATTAATAATTTTGTTATATAATAGTAAATATTAATCATAGTAAATAATAATTTTATTATGTTTTACATTAATTTTTTGAAATATATTTTAAGGAAGTAAGTTGTGTAAAAACTGCTTCTGTTATGCAAAGCGTCTAGAATTAAAAAGGAGAAAAATAAGCATCTGGTTCGAGAATGTCGTCTTGCATATTTACAGAGCCAGTAAAAAATTTTCAATCTAGTATTCTCGTCTTCTGGAATGCATCAAACAGTCTACTTTCTTAAAAAAAATTTGGTGTAAGACTGTATGTTTAGACTGCAACTTGTGTCTTTTTTTTGCTTTTACAAAAACATTATATAAAATAATCAAAAAATTGAAAAATGGTACAGAAAACGACAATATACACAGTTTTTCTGGAGAAAGCGCTGAAAATGAAACTTATATTGATAAATAAACTTTTAATCTAGTTATAAACAGAAAAGAGTAGATTATCTAGTTCAGGACTGAACTAGCGCTTGTCAAGGCAAGACATCCCTTTTACTTCGTGATAGTTCTCGTAACTGCGAAATCCAGTTTTATATCAATTATTGCAAGACAAAACTGTACAGCATGTCATCAAAATAATTGTTCGAGTAATGCATTGAATTTAGGTTTACTCTTATTGCAAGTTGTTAGTATAGATAAATTTCAATATTAAAAAAAAAAAATGGGCGCCTTTATAAGACATAACGGGCGTTAGCCGTATTCTTGTTCTAAGCAATTTTTGTTCGTTTTAAGTTTGACTTTATTATTTATTGTAACTTATGTTCGTTTTGGGAATTTGCTATGGGACGTTCATTGATAGACTTTCTATCAACAAGTGAAAATGACGTCATATTTATACAATCCTTAAAAAAGGTTTATGCCAGCTTTGCCTCTCACTCAAGACTATCTGTCTTGGCAGTTTCTCCAATTAGTCATGGCTTGATGCCAGCAACTTGATTTTAATTCAAAAATCTACAGATCCGGTCCTACAGGGTCATTTTAAAGGGGAATAAAATTTGTCTTTAGGATCATGGTCGATGGGCCTCCATTGGTACTAGTGGTTAGTACGTCGGTGATCATGGTCGATGGTTATTTGACGGAATCCAATTTTCAAATGAATAGCTTTTAAAAAATTCGACCTGTATTTACACAAGCTAAAGTTCGCGGAGAATTTTGTTTTAATAAACTAAACTGAAACGTGTTTAATGCGACAAAATTCAAAAGTTTATCCGTTGATAGAAAGGCAACCACCCAATACCTTGTTTCTCTAATCGACTAAATTGAGAAAATCATCGAATAGCCTAATTCCTGGCTAGAGTCAGTTTCAATTGACCATCAAAAATCATTTGACTTTGTTAACCACCATATATTAGTTGAGAAATTCGCCAGTGAATTTAACATTCATTCGTTCTTGGTGAAATTGGTTGCCTCCTTCTTATCAAATCGATCGCAGGTAGTCGAATATCTGAATCATTGTTCCAAACCTCGTCTCCCTATCCAAAACGGAATACCTAAAGGTCCCATCCTCTTTTCAGTTATGATTCACTAAGGAATTTCCTGACAGATGGAAATTGTTTGGACCTAACGGTGGATGAAACTTGCTTCAGAAATTTAATAAGCAACCCCATGAGCATCCTCGATGAAATTGGACAATGTACCTCGGACCTAGACATGAGAGTAAGCCTCTCTAAGGCCCTTACAATGTCAATATATTTCCTTAATTCCTCGCCTCATTTTGTTAATCCTATCCCTTTTAAAATTTCTGCGTACTTCTTTAAATTACCCTCCTTAAGCTCCTAAACGACTTTAGATTTCCCCTCTTTCCAATCTATAAGAATTTATACTTCCTTTATCCGCTCGTATCTCAAATATCCTTGTACAGTTCGGCACCCTGGTCTCTCTCGTAAAAAATCAAAAGAAATTAAATCTATCTAAATAAGCGCCCCTCGAATAGTTTTCACAGAAGGTAAGGTGCCATACTCTCCGCTTCTGAGAAAAGCTAGGTTGGAAAACCTTGAGCGTAGTAGGGTTACGTTCTGCCTCTGTTTTGCAAAAAATACCACAAGCTGTTTCTGAACCTATTTCTCTTTTATCTCCCACTTGTTGCTATACCTACAGATATATATATAAAAAAAAACTTTTGTCCCCCTCCTTATAGAAAAAATGAACAAATCCCACTAGTTTCTCTTTTTTATTTGATATTGGTGCTGCACGGTTTTTTGTGTTTATTCATTTGTTTTGACACCCCCCCCCCTCCTTTTTATAGTGTCAATTTAAACTTATGAAATGCCTTTATTTTGATTTTTTAGTTTAGTTTGTACATTTCTTCTCTTTTTAACTTTTTAGTTGACATTTTCAGTTAAATTATTGACTGATGAATAATTTTTCATTCTGATTTTTCTTTTCTTTTGGCATTCTTTGCCAGTTTTCAGGCTTTTTTATAATATGTTTTTAATCATAAATTCAAATTTGACCCTTCGAGGCTTGTGATAGTCATTTGTTTAAACATATATCTTATCCTATCTTGTGAAGTAAAATTGAATAAGGCTTAGTATGGTTTTCTTTTATCGGTATTATTAGAGATTCCTTTAAGATTCGACAATAATTTAAAAAGTATTATTTAGATTGTATCGTCAAGTTGCTAACGTATTCCCCCACTTTCGGAAATTCTCCATATATACAAAATTGAGCAGCCATAGAAAGAGTATGACAAACAAAACAATGACGAAAATAAGAAATTTTTGAATACTTCTTTGAATACTTTTTCAATTTTTAAATACTGTGTCCTTCTTTAATTAAAACAGAAAAAATAAACAAACTATCCCACTAGTTTATCTTTTTTATTTGATATTGATGCTCTCCAGGTTTTTGTGTTTATTCATTTGTTTTGACCTCCACACTCCTTTTTATAGTGTCCATTTAAGCTTTTTATATGTATTTATGTTGATTTTCTAATTTAGTTTGACCATTTCCTTTTTTAACTTTTTAGTCGACAGTTTCGGTTAAATTATTGACTGACGAATATTTATTCATTCTGGTTTTTCTTTTCTTTTGGCATTTTCTGTCAGTTTCCAGGTTTTTTATGATATTTTTTAAATCCGAAATTCAAATTTGACCCTTCGGGGCTGGTGATAGTCATTTTTTGAAATAGATATATTATCCTATCTTGTGAAGTAAAATTGAATAATGGTTAACATGGTTTTCTTTTATCGTTTTTGATAGAGATTCCTTTAAGATTCAACAATACTTTAAAAAGTATTATTTAAATTGTATTGTTCAAGTTGCTAAACATATCCCCCCCCCCCAGAAAATTCTCCATATACATAAAAATTAGCGGGCATAGAAAGAGTATGACAAACAAAAACAATGACGAAAATAAAGAATTTTTGAATATTTTACCAATATTTCAAAATATAGGCAAAATATGTGACGTATATGTAGTATATCTTATAATATTTTTTTTGTGCATTTAGTTTAATTCTTATTCATGTTTTCGTGGTTCAGTTATCATAGAACGGTAAGAAAAATGTTAACACTTGAAATTTTGCCACGAGAAAGAAAGATTAAGGATGAGGCAGCCCCCTTCCTAAGGGGGAGGGGAATAAACCGGAGCCAATTGTATAAATAGTTCTATTATAATATGTTTTATTTAAATTCCGAAAAAGATCGTGTTGACACGAGGAGTCTGTTAGAAAAAGGAAGATGAACAATGAGCTCATTCTGAGAATGGTAGGCTAATTTTAATGGATGAATTTAATGCTTGCAATAGTGATTATAATTCAATTAAATTATGTATCAATTCCAGCTATTGCACTAGCAGTCTTATTTCACTAGCTGGTGATTACGTGATCAGAGCATAGAGGCAATCAGAACGTAAAACTAGCATGAAACAATAAAAGAAAAATTAATCAAGGGGGGGGAAAGATATTGATACTATGCCCAGAATCGGGATTAGTGACAGGTGATATGGCAAGGATAGTAAACGAGGCAAATTTACTTGTGTGTTAGGGGCTAAGCCCAGTAATTGATTATGCTTTGGTGAAGATTCACTGGGATTCAAATGTTTTTAATGTAGTGGATTCTAATCCTCAAAATACGAAACCAATGCTGAAAATACATACAATAAACTTGTCAACGACAAAGTAAACATTTAAAGTACAACATTTAAAAGTAAACAACAAAAGTGAAAAAGAAAATAATTTAGAAAATATAGTTTGTAGGCGTCATCTAGTCTTGAATATGCTGTAAAATTCAATTCAAAAAATTTCACGTTCTACAGTGCGATTTCACATACGGGATTTGTTCTCCTTGTGTAATTTTTTATGTTGAATAAATTTTACATTATTTCAGTTATCCCTGCTGGAGCTTTCTTTAACAATGATAGCAGTGATAGCACTAGTATTTATATACTGTCCATAAGGATCTTCAATCATGGTACCTGAAAAACAAGAGTTTTTCAAAATCCAAAATATACACATTCGTTAACTGATTCAAATAAGAGATTAACAAACCAATAAATCTTGCATAATAACTTATAACAACAAATGTTTTAACTAGCAGTTATACAGATAGTGGTTCTGAGCAAGAGGTGATTATATATATAATTGAACTACCTGAGTCATTAGGCCCCCTCTTTCAGACATACCTTCCGGTCCGCCAACTTTGTTACGACTTATCTCTTCAGACAAGAGAACAGAGGACGGTGTTCACATTTATTACAACAATCTTCAGTTTGTTGAGTCCTACTTCTTATGCAAGACGTTCTATGACTTATTTGCATGCATCAAGATTTACGTTTGCCACTGGGAACAAGCCCAGAGAGAGCTCCTAAAACACCTAGTTTTTTATTTCAATAACCATAATGAAAGCATAACCCTCCCTTCCGATTTTCTAGGACAGTTAGTTCAGAGCATTTACCCCTGGGATAGAAAGAAATGAAGATCAACACGCATCTTTGATCTTCCTTTCAGCAAAAATTATAAAATTCAGAATTTTCGTAGACATCATTATCTATATATAAAAATAATTTAAAATTAACAGAAGTAAGACAGTCTTCAATAGTATTCATTAGACCTTTTTTCATCACTAATTCTTTGACGACAATATTTGCTTAAATATGAAGAGAAACATTTCTTACAAATATCGCATTGATAATGTTTTCTCAAGCGTGAGTTGTTTGATAATGTGATAACCCAGAACTTGAAATAAACCTTTTCTTACATATAGCACATTCGAAAGGTTTTACTCCTGTAT